>NW_005871049.1:12867285-12942629 GCF_000147115.1 Myotis lucifugus | reverse complement strand
CCTTGCAGGGGGGCAGTTAAATTGAAACTAAGATCTGGGAGGGGGGAAGTTGCTAGCGACCCAGCCCAGCAGTGGAGGGCAGTTAGGAGCAACCAGGCCAGCAGAGGGAGGCAGTTGGGGGTGACCAGGCTGGCAGTGGGGGCAGTAAGGGGTGACCAGGCCAGCAGGGGGGGAGTTAGGGGCAATCAGGCTGGCAGGGGAGGGGGGCAGTTAGGGGCAACCAGGCAGGCAGGCAGGTGAGCGATTAGGAGCCAACAGTCCAGGATTGTGAGAGGGATGTCCGACTGTCGGTTTAGGTCCGATCCCTGGGATCAGGACTAAACCAGCAGTCAGACATCCCCCAAGGGGTCCTGGATTGGAGAGGGTGCAGGCTGGGCTGAGGGGACCCCCCCACCCCCCGTGCATGAATTTCATGCACCAGGCCTCCAGTATATAACTCCATTATTTTATATTGTTACACAAGTTTATGTGTAGATGCTTATTTTAGAAGGATAAGAATTAAAGGAAAGAAAAAACCCAAACCATAAATTTGGTGTTTACCTTTCCTCTCTCCTAATTTGTCTCAAAGTACTATATATGCCAGAAATTCTGTAAAACCACTCCAGCAATTCATTACTTACAGAAATACTGTGATGAAGTTAGTGTTTAATATCTGCCAATGAAAATATCATATAACCTTTAATTATGACAATATCATATAATCTTTAATTAAGTTCTAAATCATAATATAAAATTGTGAATTGAATTGTTAGCAGTATTCCTTGTCAGATGCATATTTGATAAGCAGAGTTATTCTAAAAATGTAATCATGCCAAAAGGTGAAAAAATTAATACATCAATTTACACATTTTTGGTCAACTGCATGAAGTAAAGGATAAGATAGTATTTGATTTTTAGAATGTATTTTAGAGAATAATAAATATATTATTTACTACCACCTACTAGTTTACACGTAGTATGAAAATAAACATTTTCACAATTCCTTTTTTTCTAGATGAAGGAAGCAGATGAGAGTACAGGATCTGGAGATGGGCCAGTAAAGTCAGTACGCAAAAGAAGAGTACGGAAGGAGTAAACTCTGCTCAAGTATTTTTAATTCCTGAGAGAAACGTGGCGTTCTAAAATCAGTGTGCCAGAACTGAACTTGAATCAGTCTGCACATCCTGTTTTTACTATCTAGTAATGTTACTCATAATTTCAGACATCCATTGTAGTGGAGTCAATTTCAGGAAAAAAACCAAAAACTTTGAAGTTACCTGGTCTTTGAATTCAGAATAAAAGAAAAGTGGCAAGTTACATATCTGATTTAAAGAGATTAATATCATTATAAGTTACAGTTATTAATAGTTTGGAGAAAGTTTTGGTTTGTACAGAACAAAATAATATGCAGCAGCTTTCATGCTTTTAGAAAAATCAGTTATTGGAATTTCCTCTTGAATGGCTATACTACAATATAACTGGTAGCTCTACAATAAAACGAGAGTGTTCTGTTGTACAGAGCTAAATGCAATAAAGTTTCTGTATGGTTGTTTAATTCTATCAACATTTGAAAGTGTTATGTGTGACCCACATTTACCTAGTTTGTGTCAAATTATAGTTGTGGTCCATTCAACTTACTAGTAAATTACAGATTCCTTTAAAGAGGTGCTTTGTTGGCCAACAGGTCAACAAAACAGAAATGTCTAAGTGTCATTCACAGAATCACTGGTCAGTAGTGCAGCATAATTTACATTTGAATACAAAGCTAATCAATTCATCAAAATAGTAGATTTTTTTCCCATGCTTTTATAGTTGTTTTGAGTATTCTGGCCTTACCCTACTCATAATATTGCTTATGTGTACAGTGCTCTCAAATAGAATTTAAATATTTTTCTTCTTTAATTTATGTCCTTTTAAATAGGTGAGTTATTATTGGGAGGCTTTAAATTAATTTTCTGTTCATTAAGAAATTCTAATAGCTAATAGATATGCTTTATATTTTTGTCTTGCTTTTTTCCTGACAAATTTAAATCTACTTTGTCTATTCTCTCATCTAGCTTCAAAGCTACCTCTAAGGTAGATAGAAGCGACTATTACTACTGCTCCTCTTTTTAAACTACAGTAGTTACCACAAGTCGTAGAATGGTATTATAATCGAGCTGTGTTGTTCCACTTAAAATATTTTAAGAAGTTTTTATGTTTGGGTAACAGGTTCCACCTTTTGGAAGGTGATCTAAATCTTTGAGACCACAAAACTACTTTAATACTATCTTAAGAACTTTATACTAATTGGGTACTATTTTGGATTCCTTCATGGATATACACACCCCATCTTTGGACAAGCACCAACTAAGTTCCCATGTAACTCCCCCACCAGTAGTACATTTAGAGTGCATGCATAGGAAAATGAGTGTCTAGCTTCTCCTTTTACTAAAGGAAGCAGAACATAGTCTACTTATTTCAGGGAGTGAACTGAAAATGAAAATACCTTCTTTATTCCATTGGTGTGTTCTGAACTTGCATAAATTGGTGCTGGCAATCTTAATACATAATTAACCATATTTGTATTTACTTAATAATAAATGAACACATCTTGCAAGGACCCCTTTTCTTGCTTTGTATTTGGAATGTCCAAATGAACTGGACATATTGAATGATTCTAGATGAGAATGTTTCTGAAACTACCTCAGGAGATAAATCCTTTATTATGGAAACCTTCTTATCTGATAGGTATCTTGTATGTAAACATTTTTTTCTAAAGATTTATTATTAAAAGTTTTTTTTACTTCCTTGGTTGCAGATTCATTTTAACTTTAACACTTGGTTAAACTCCAAGAGCTTGCAGTGGTGAAATCTGAGCAACCAGTTTTGCCAACTCATTGCTACTTCTGTGGATGTACCCTCTGTGAATGTACCATAGCAGAGAGGTTTAACCCAAACTTAAACTCTCATCAATGTGTACTAGATCCATGCAGTAGGCAGATATAGTCTTCCTTAATCCCAAAATGGCTTTTTCCTTTTACCACCCCAATCTGACTTTAAGATGACTTACATTTTGTCCTTTTCTCTAACAAAGAGATTTTCGCTTTTAGTTAGCTTTTTAAGAGACTTTTTAACTTGACCAGGCTAATGTAGCTGCCTTTTTCTTGAATTTTTAAAAGATAGCCTTGCCACCATTGATTATGTCTCTAGGAAGACACATTAGCAGAATAGTAGCCTTTCTCAAAACATTGCAACTGTGCCCCATGCACTTTTCCTGCAAATTAGAATGGTGATAATTAGCGTGACTTGGAAGTCATGGTTAAAAATGACAGAGCCATCTTCAGTTTCTGCCAACTTGCAGCACTCACCTCAGAACCATTAGTTGGGAGGGAAATTTCTTTATTATTTTATATTATTTATTACTCTATCACATCTTTTTATGGGAGATTAGCCTAATTTAAAAATTACAACTGTGGAAATCTTGGATCCTTCTTCAAATTCCTTGCTTTTATTTTAAAAATTAATGTATAATATCCTATAATGTTTGTTTAATAAAATTATTATTCCCCTACACATCCAGGAACTGCTATTTAAGGAAGATATGCTACTTACCCTGTGGCTTTGAAGAAATAAAATTATTGCACTACATAAACAAAAACATACACAATTACTACAAATACGTATTCTGTGGATCTGATATTATTATTATTATTATTTTTTTTTTTTCTGAAACAGCCTTTTATTAAACAGCAAAGCAAAATTGCAACACAATTATAAACATTTGTAAATTAGGTAACAAAAAGGATGCAAAATGTTTTGCATTATGATTATACCAGTATATTCATATAGCTAAAGTCATTCATTGAATCATACACCAATACAAACATAAGATTATTCCATGATTAAAAGTAGCCCAAATCTAGTAACTATAATTTATATTAATGAATCTCTTTTCCTATATTTTTATATTAATTCTGATATTAATTTCCTTAGCAAATGGAATCTACAAACTAAATTTTAAAAAAATTGTTAAAGAATGATTAAAACTCTGCATACCAAGTAGCTGGGCTTACAGAAAACTCAGGGAGAAGTAGTGAGATAAAATACTGAACATTATCGATTAGTTTACATGAAAACTCTCCCATTTTATTCATGATTCTGATACCAATACACTCAAAAGATTTTGCAAAAATTGATCTGCTAGATACTATAAATATACTTTGAGACCAAACTCTTTGTAACTATTGTAGATGCGGTTTACATAGGTGAGTCAAACTTAATCCACTTTCATATATATCCCCCAAAAGATCTAATCTGTGCCAGAGATAACACAAATATGGAGTAAAAATATTTGGAGTTGGTTACTACTATTTACCAAGTACTTTTTCCATCCTATTTCTATTTTTCCTCAAAATTTTTGTATTTCAAACATCCGTACAACCAGAGTTCATCTTTTCAGATTCCAAGTTATTTTGTGTAAAAGGAAGTTTCCAATCACAAAATTTCCCAACTTGCCAATTCAGCTTCAAGAAAAACGCCCACTTCATTTTTATAGCTTCTGTTTTCAAATGATTAAAGAAAACCAACAATCCTACCTAAATCCCAGTATTAAATACAGTCATGCACTGCTTAATGACTGGGATACGTTCTGAGAAAAGCATCACTGGGGAATTTTGTTGTGCAAACGTCACAGAGTGCACTTACACCAACCTAGATGGTATAGCCCACTACACACACCTAGGCTACATGGTATATACCTGTTGTATCTTCAGTCTGTCATGGACTGAAACGTCATTTTGTGGGCGGGTGGCTGTATAATAAATAACAATCCCTAACTTTTAGTTAAGTTTCAACAATACTGTTCAGGTTACTCTCATAAATGATTAACTACTAAAATTGCTCTTACAAATGTGAAACCAGTTTTTCCTTCAGGATAAGGGAAATGGGAAGGAAGGAAGAAGCAAATGAAGAAGAGGCACAAGATGGTAGACAGGGTACATAAAGCTGTGCATTCAGTACATGATTTTGGTCACTTTTCACAACATGGTTATTTTCTTGTATCTCCTACTATATAATAAAAGACAGTGCTGAACCTAAATCTGATAAGACATCAAGTTTCATAAATATAAGCATTTCTAATTATAAAGTCTCTACATTTTCATGTTTTCATAGACTAACATAATACACAAACTCACGGAAGTCTGTTATGCTCTTAATTTTGCCTAGATCTGACATCATCTTCATAAATATTCAATGAAGCCACAAACAAAAGTACTATAACTTCTGGAATCTATCCAAGTTTTTAAAAAAAAGATCAGCAGCAATCCATAACAGAGAAAGGATATTGATCTCTTACTTTCTTTTGCTTTTTGTGTCAGTTGTTTGAAAAACACTAGAAGCTGACATGAGGTTTTCTATATATTGTCCAAGAACTTGGTTTTCTGATTTTAGCTTCAGATTTTCTTCCTTCACTGCATCTACCCTTGCAGAGAGGTCTATATTAAAAATAAAAAAGCCCATTATCGATAACATGATGGCAATGTTTCCATTGGACAAAATGCTTAAGATTCATTCTTGAGAGAACACAGTTCTTACATTTTCTATTTTTAAACTGAGATTACTTTAGAAGTAAACAGAGTGCAAATAGCCAAAGTTCCTAAAATGACATTTCACAGTAGACTAAATGTTATTCTTTATAAACAGCATTTATGTTGACTAAAACCTAAAAGGGTTTTTAAGATGTGGTAGGTGAACACAACTGAATTTATATACTGGATATAGAAAGCTGGTTTCCAAGCAATTGAACATTTTGTATTTTTACATTAGCAAAAAATTCAAAAGATGTAGTTCTTGACGATCAAATAAAACATCACTAACATTCATTCCTTTAACAACTAAGTATTGGGTGCCCGCTAAAGCCTGGCACTCACTGTTCCAGAGGCAACAGTAACAAAAAAGAAAGGTCTCTGCCCTCACAGAGCTTATATTTTAATGTGCATTTAGGGGGCCCCAAGTGGGGGTCAGAAGAAAAAGCAAGAAGAGTAAGGGTCACCGAAAGCAAAGGGAAGTAGCCCTTTTATACAGTATAGTCAGGGACAGCTATTTTGATCGAGGAAATTTGAACACAAACCTAAAGTGAAGGAATGAGCCTAAATAACTATGGGAAAAAGCAGGGGGGAACAGCAACTGCTAAGACCCTGAGTAGAAGCATACAGAAAGAACAGTGGGGGATGTGAGGGGCAGAGTATCTGGGGTAGAATGTAAGAGGCCTTGTGTGTGACACGGCTCTGAAAGGTAGAAGGGAATAGACTTCCAGAGAATAACTTGGCTTTTATGAACTGTGACGTGGGAAGCCACTGGAATGACATGATCTGCTCACTCTGGTGTCAAAAACAAAAACACACACACAGAAAACTCAAAACCCCCCAAACCTCAACCTCTTAATTTAATTAAAAACCAAAAGATGTCTCAGTGTTAGTATTAATTTTATGTAAGACATTTAGAAAATGAAAAACTCAGATCAATTCCCTTTTAATCTCGGGGGTGAAAACCGCTTTCAGTACAAGACTTAGTAACACAATGTTACCTTATGAAAAGGAGCTCTCATGTACTGAGTAGCATTATGATAGACTTTTAAGAGGGAAGCTTAAGGACACTATTTGACTTCCTATTGAAGCATATCTGTTCTTTAAAATCACCAAAGCTACAGGCCCCAGGGAGAAGGGGACGGGGGAAACTATTGAAATGGGCTTGAAATTTATACTTTTTAAAACTGCTCACTAACAAAATTTAACAACACAAAGGCTCACAATTTCAATTAATTTATGTTAAGAAAGCTACAAAATGCAAACTAACCTTCAAGTGTGTGTTGGAGTTCCAACACTTGATTAATAAGTCGTGTTTTTTCCTCCAATTCCACCTGATTTTCAGCATCAACTGCTGTAATAAAAAGGTTCAAATTTACCATAAACATTAGGTACCATTTGTGTAGGGTAGCACTTAAAGATCTGCAAAATGTTTTATATTTACTATCTAACTTGACTTATGCAAGAGACCTGTGAAGCAAAAAGTTCTATCCCCACACTGCAGATAAGGACACCAACGTGAAGAGAAAGTGTTTTGCCAATATCTCACAGTTAAGGAACAGAAGCTGCCTTAAATCCTTCCCAGAACTAGAAGAGATATAAATGAGTAAATTAGCCAAATCCAAAACTCTAAATATTCTTCTCTGTTCTTTCCATTGCTTAATAAAGCAAAAGCACCCACAAAACCAGGATTATACAAAAGGAAAATAAAGAACATACCATCCATGTCAGCATTCATCATCTTGGGTAACAAACTTTTGGACCTCGGATACAAAATCCTTGGTGACTGGTCTGCAACCAGAAAAAGAAACATAAACACAGAGAAATGAAATTTAAGCTTGTTTTTCAAAAGAAAATTATATGACCCAGTGGGATCCTTTCATATGCTTTACTGTTTCTAAGAATAAACACCCAATGGCTAAGTAAGCAAAGGATATGTACAAATAGTTTACAAAGAGAAGTAAATAAGAGAAAGTGCTGTTTCTTGGTTATCAGAGAAATACATAATAAAATACAACTGTACATCTAGTATTTTTTAAAAAGATGATCAGCCCTGGCCAGTGTTGCTTCATGGTTAGAGTGTTGTCCCATGTACTGAAGGGTCACAGGTTCAATTCCCAATCAGGGCACATCCCCAGGTTTTTGTTCGATCCCTGGTCTGGGTGCTTACAGGAGGAAAACAATTGATGTTTCTCACATCAATGTTTCTCTCTCTCCCCCTCCCTTCTTCTCTCTCGAAATGGGGGGCAGGGAGGAGAGAGAATGATCAATGCTAGCAGTTATGAAAAAACTATTAAAATAATGCCATTGTGCATTAATATAGTAAATGCTTCACATTTAAATGCATCAAATCAATAGAACACTGCAATTTACAGATGTGGACATTATATCTCAGAAAGTCTATGCATCTTGCCTTAGATTTCTGAGCCAACGTCTGTACCAATTATTTGAACCCAGGTCTAACTACAAAGCCCCCTTTTCCCATCATGCAATGGAAGAAACTGTAATAGGACCTTAATCCAAGTTTGCCAAACATTTTGCAGCTCCTGATGTCAAATCCCTTTGATATTTCTACTAACTAAGCAACTGAGGATAAATTACATTCCCTTCAAGCTGCATCAACTGTGAACATGGTTTGTTTGCTCGGGCCTGTTCAAGTTCTGACTTGTTCTGGTTACATAAATCCACAAATTAAGGAACTGTTTGGCCAAACAAGGATCAGAACGGGAGGAAGATCCCGAGGAAACGGCTATGTATATTGAGGGCAATGAGCACAGCACAGAGTATATAGACAGAGAGCTGTGGATCCGGTGCAGAAAAGGTGTTGGGACCACGGCATAGCACGTCCGTAACACCGTTACGTCACAGTACTGGGATCAATGCACTGCACAACAAAAGCCCTGCTCTTTCTCGGTTCCAACAGAACCCCCCCAAACAGGTCACCCAAGAAGATGCTAACCCGGGAGCTACTTTTCAATGCCTGGACAGATGTCGCCGGCCCTCACCGTACCGCTCACTTGCCCCCAGAGCATCGGCGGCCAAGCCCAGGCGCGCCAGGTCCCCTAGCGCCATACGCCCTCCCGCGGCCCCATTTGAGGGCGGGGGTGCTGGACAGCGGCCTGGGCTCCAGGGCGGCGGGGAGAAGGCGGCAGGACGTTCCGTCAGGGGCCGCGGGCGCCCCCACGCCCAGAGGAACCTCTGGGCCCAATGATGAGACGATGAGAAAAAGAGATGCGCGGCCGTTCTGCAGGGAGCCAGGTCCCAGCCGCCCACCAGACGCCCAGGCCCCAGGCCGCTCCTCCCGGGCCCCGGTGCACCGAGCCCGGTCCAGCCCGCCCCGGCCGCTGGGTCCTCGGCGGGACCGAGGCCACAACTCCAGTCGCCTGGGCCAGGCCCTCTGCTGCCCAAGAGCCCTCACCTGCCGTTCGAGGCGCCGGGAGGGGCAGGTACCTGGAGGATGCTTCGGGCCCGACACTTGGAGCAATTGACACTGGCAGCTCCGCCCCCTCCGCCCACAGAGCTTGCGCGGAGCCGGGAGTCCCGCCCCGTCCCGCCAATCACCGCTCCAGGAGGCACGCATGCGCATTAGCTGCCCGGCGCCCCAATCGTCTTCCCTCTTAGCTCCAGGATCCACCTTTTACTTTAACAAAAAAAAAAAAGGACATTGGCATCCAATCAGCATTTAGGTCATTGGGGGCGGGTCCTGGAACAGCAACAGCCAATGACAGCACAGAAGGAAAGTTAAGCGTGAGAAAGCCGACGCCAGCAGGGCGTTCCTCGGGTCTCCGCGGGAGCCTGAAAATTGAGGTCACAAATCCAGTAAGAAAACTCTTGACAGTTGTCAGGAAGGAGGTTGGTAAAAAGAAACGCCGGGCAAGAGAGAAACACAATGTAGGAAAGGAGCATTCCTGGAGGTAACAGATATAGAAGGCCAATGCAATTCCGTGGTTCCTCAGTTCTAAAAGCAGACTCTTCCATTTTTTTTTTCACTTCCCAAGTCGCAGAGCTCCTACGTGCACCTCTCGTAGATTGTTCCTCTCCGCAACCCTTCCAAAGACCATTGGATAATATTTTAGAGTTGACAAAATACCTTAATTGTACTTTGGTATATAGCGCTTTCTCTCACCTTATTCCATATTCATCCTCACAACAACCCACAGAAAGAAACTGAAGCTTCATAGTAAACAAATGTCTTGCTCAAGGCCATCCCCGCAGTGTGTCAGGCTTTGGGGTGTAATGTAATCTGGCTTGATACCATTCACAGATAGACGGCCCTTGACATAAAGCACACCCTGTTTGTTTTCAGTATATGGTGAATACATGGTGGTAGCATTCATGGTGGTAGCATTCTCCTCAGTTATAGGGGTGACATTATGACTACCTGTTTCTTGGCTTTTTACTTTGGGTACAGTTTGCTTATATTTTGCCGAGTGAAAATAGCCAGGCAGAAAATGTACAGTCTGTATGATTTTATTAATATAAAGTTCTAGAGCAAACAAATCGTATCTAGTGTGATAGAAGTCAGAACAGTGGTTGCCTGGGGTGGAAGATGAATAGAGGGTTGACCTCAAAGGAATAGGGGGAACTTTCTGGTGTAATGGAAATGTTCTATGATACCTTGATGGACGTGGTAGTTACACAGTGTATCCTATAACTTACAATGTGTGTATTTGATTATGTATTATATTTCTTTAATAAAACCGATATTTTTAAACAAGAGAAGATTCCTTTAGGGTTTGAAATATTCTAGGCATGTTTCTTGGGTTATTTTACTCAGTCCTCAAACAATCCAGTGATCTAGATGTTATCTATCCCATTTTACAGATGAGAAAGTCAAGGTTCAATATCATATAGCTAGTGATAGGCTGAATCGAAACCTACCTTTTTATCTGTAAAACGGGTATCATAATACCTACTTCGATGAATCTCTATTAGAATTGTCAAAATTAAGTAAAAATAAAGCACTGCAAAGACTTCTCAAATTGAAATGCTTTGAAATCACAGCCCAGAGAAGGTGGGTTGGAACTTGCAGGCCAACCTAACCAACTCAAGTTTCTACTAAGGCAAAAATATCAACATTCTTCATAGGACTGAAACAAGACCCAGGAGCTCATAGTGTAACAGTCAAAATATCCAGGATCTAATCCACAGTTACTCCGTTTATGAAGAAGCATAAAAATCTCAACTCACATGAAAGTCATCAATAGATGGCACAAATGTTGAAATTATCTGGAAAAGATTTTAAGCAGCTATTAAAAAATACTTGAACAAGTGATCACTAAAAATCTTGAAACAGAAGTTATAATTGAAAGTATAAGCAACATAATAGAAGCTATAAATAAGAACCAAAAGGAAACCTCATATCTGGAAAATAAAATAATTGAAATAGAAAACTGCAAAGACTCCATGACAGGATGGAGATGAAAGTGGGAAGAGCGACTGGAGGCTGCCTCAGTAGAACTCATCCAATCTGAGCAACAAAGAGAAAAATCAACAGAGTGAAAACACCCCATCACCTCAGGAATAAAAGACCACAAAAAAGATCTAGCATTTATGCCATCAGAGTTCCAGAAAAAAAGGAAACAGAGTATGGTACTGAAATACAGGGGGGGGGGGGCAAAGTAGGTTTACAGTTGTGAGTACATGAAACATTTTATTCTTCTGAGTTAATAAAACTATTATAATAATCATATCCTGCATGTATTTTTTCCATATGAACAACTGTAAATGTACTTTTGCCCACCCCCTGTATATTTAAAAGAAATTAATGACTCCTCCAAGTTTGGGAAAAGACAATTTCATAAGGGGAAGGGGAGATTAGGAAAATAATGTCTAAAAGGATCTGGGGGTGGGGGGAAATGAAGATGACTTTTGAGAACACTGTTCTAGACACTGAGCACCAATATCACTAACATCACAAAAAGGACCCCCAGATAGTGATTACTTTCTGATGGAAGAAGGATGCACCGCCATCTGTGAATAGTCTTGTCAGGAAAAAAAGAAAATAAAATTGCAACCTGACCTGATCAAGCTCCCAAAATAGCAATTTTACACAAAATACGGAGGACAGATTATATATATAATTTTCATTCTACCTCCTGGATAGAATTAGCAAAATCTGGCTATGGAACAAAACAACAAGACAAAATAAAAAAACAATGCCCCTTTCTCTAACAAAAAGAAAGTAATTTGCACTGGAGGAAAAAATAGAAAGAAAACCTGTAGGTAAAAAGACACTTAAAATACATACTTCTTTTAAACAAACAAAAATCCTATGGTTTATGTTGGATGTATCCTTGGATGATAAAAACCATTTAAAGGATGCAAGAAAATGATTGCCATTCAGTAGAATATGGTTATTTTAGGGTGTTCACCTTTTTTAAAAAAAATTCCGGAACCCAACATATATCTTGGTAAATAATTTAAACTTTAAAGGAAGTCTAAGACAAACTATCTAAAAAAAATAACATACAAAAAGATAATCATAAGGTTAGAGAGCAATAGAGCATTCACAAAATATTGCAAATTGGATAAAACAGTGTTGCTGATACTTAAGATCTGTCCTTGAAATAACAAAAATGTGAAGAAGAAGAAAAGGAACACCCAAGTGAATATAAAAAGGGAGTTGAAATTTTGGCAAAGTAATCATGAAGTGAACATTCATTTATATATTTATTTTATACAATGTTCCATACTTGCATTATATTTTTTCCAATAAAAACTGGTTTAAAAATAGGCACTAAAGTTTGCTTCTTTTGAATAGGGAACACATACAAGTACAAATAGAAACCACTGAAATTGCATAGAAATATTTGATTATGATGAATATTCATGTGATCTGGAATATGCATATATTAATGTCAAATCATCTAAATAACAGTAGAAAATTAAAATATTTTCCTAGGGAATGGGGAACTCCAAACTGAAAACTGTTGTTACAAGGCAATTAGTTGTATGAGGAAGAAATGATAAATAACAAAATAGGGAACTTACAAATCATTTTGATCTTCCAGTCTGACATGCTCTCATCATGCACATAAAAACTTCTAACTTGTCTTAAGTAATTAGAGGGTTCTAAACATACTGTGGATATTTTAAAGTGAAATATGCTAAATGGAAGCATTTTGATAACTTTCAAGTGTAACCAGGTGTGTTCCCTGATATTTTAAGCTCATTGATTTGCAAAATGTGTTTCATTTCATTTCTAAATAAGAACTCATATTTTCCTTTTTCTTTTTCCTTGAAAGGTTATTGAATTCATTGGAGAATGAGTGCTGTCCCAAACTTGGTGAGTAAGGCATATATTTTACTAGCTGAAACTTGATTTCAAAACCAGACTTAAAAGTATATTCATTCATATTGCTATTTGGTAAGTTAGGCTGTTCATGTGTACTTTTCTCAAGATTATAATTTTCTGGTAATAATCAATAGTTGGCTAATTTGATCAGAATCATTTTCATTCATTTGTTCAATAGATAAAAAGAAATTACCAGTGTATTTTTAGAGTTTTTCAGATGAGAATCAGAAGGATATTAGGGTCTCCATGGAATCAAGCTTTGAACTTTGCAACAAAATTTAAAATAATTAGGAATGATTATCCAGTCTTGATGCTTATTTTTCTCTTGACATAGTCTTGTCTAATCAGTGCTTCCCAAACTGCGTACCTCTGGTTGTACAGATGAGCTTTTAAAAATAGTTACAATAGCTGCATCTTTTTAAAAATATGTTTTTATTAATTTCAGAGAGGAAGGAAGAGGGAGAGAGAGAGAGATATGTCAATGATGAGAGAAATCATTGATTGGCTGCCTCCTGCACGCCCCCTACTGAGGATGGAGCCTGCAATCCGGGCATGTTCCCTGACTGGGAATTGAACTATGACCTTCTGGTTCATAGGTCGATGCTCAACCACTGAGACATGCCGGCCTGGCTACTACATGTTTTATTGTAATAAAAAATACGAATACAACCACTCTCAATTTGAAGATGCTTGGCCTAGAACCATGGTCGGCAAACTGCGGCTTGCGAGCCACATGTGGCTCTTTGGCCCCTTGAGTGTGGCTCTTCCACAAAATACCGACTTCTGCGCATGGGCCACGAAGTTTCAATCGCACTGTACGTGCGCGCCTGCACGTGGTATTTTGTGGAAGAGCCACACTCAAGGGGCCAAAGAGCCGTATGTGGCTCGCGAGCCACAGTTTGCCGACCACTGGCCTAGAACAAAGCCAAGTTCAAAAATGATATTACTTAAATGGTTAATTTAATGTGGTAAAAATTATGACGTTGGTATGCAAATGACTGGTTTGAAAAATACTGATCTATCAAAAAAGCAATAAGCATTGGTTTGAAAATGAGGAAATCTGGGTTCCAATTCTGGCTCAATCTATAATTCTTCATGTATAGTTGCTGGTTAGAAAATTTATTTTAGTGTTTATTATGAGCTAGATAGTGTAGTGTATCCAAATATTTGAAATTGACCACACCCCTGTGGGGGATGAGTCACTTTACTATAGACCCCTGTTTCCTCAAATGAGGGGTTCGAATAGAGTTCATTCTGCTTCTCTAATATTGTATAAAATAACATTGAGGAATTTATCAGATAACAATCCAATGAGTTGTAGTCGATGGTTCCCCATTTTTAAGAGTGAACCCTTGATGGTTTGGTTGTTTTTTTTACCATTGTGCTCTTGGCACCATGCCTGCCACAGGTTCTGAAGGCTCTCCTGAGTGAGTTATCTTTGCTCCATTCCAGCTTCTGCAGTTTGGGGTTTCTCTGATTCTCTATATATGAATCTACCATTATCAGTCATTTCAGCTGGGTACATCTTCCACTAACTTATTTTAAAGTAATCTGCTTTAAAATCAAGACTAATCATTGGGCTCTTGGAGCATAAAAGGAGTTCTGTTTTAAAAAGACAAAGTAATTATTTGAAGGGCATTAGGAGTCAGTTACAGTGGTAACTAATATTCTGTGAAAGAATGCACATGATTTGCTAGCAAGGCTCTAAAATGCTACGCTGCTCATGGATTATCTTACTTTCAATACACAAGCATAATCTTCATAGTATTCTGTTTCCCTGGTAACCACTTATACTTAAAATAATCAACTTGGGAGAGTTCTTCTGTCAGGATATGAGATTTTGCACTACTTACTAGCTAACAAGTTAGCCCTCTAGGAGTTCATGAATGCCTGATTCCTTAAGTACCTTGGGGCACCAACTGATCTTCATGAACGTAGCCTCATTGCCAACTACATGTTGGTTGAACGAATGAATGTTCTGTTCTGGGTCCTTACTTTTTCTATCTTATAAAAGGCAGTGTCTGAGCTATGTTAGAGGATGACACTGGATTTCCACGGTGTCTTTCCTCCTCAGAGCTCACACTACTTTCTATCAAACTATCGTACGGCCCCTCATCACATCCCAGTGAGAAGCAATTTTCTTCATGGTTACAGTCGTGGCTCTTCACCCTTCCACAACATTAGGCGCACGTGGAACATCACCTAGACCAGCGGTTCTCAACCTGTGGGTTGCGACCCTTTTGAGGGTGGAACGACCCTTTCACAGGGGTCGCCTAAGACTATTGGAAAACACATATATAATTACACATTGTTTTTGTGATTAATCACTATGCTTTAATTATGTTCAATTTGTAACAATGAAATTGGGGGTCACCACAACATGAGGAACTGTATTAAAGGGTCGAGGCATTAGGAAGGTTGAGAACCACTGACCTAGAGTGACAACTGATGTCACCTCATAGCATATGTCTGACAACTGTCTGGAGGTATTAAGAATAAACACAAAGACACCATGAATGCCATTTAAGGGCACAGATAGGGAACTGCTAATGACTTCATTACATTTATATATTCTCTTTGAGGTGGAACACCGCTGACCTCTAGTGGCAAAATTGATTCAAAATAAGTATTCTGATACTGTGGAAGTAAGATGTGCTGATTTTGAGAGGCATGTGAAAATACTAGTGCTAAGATTAGGGAATCTATCAAAACTTCACCACTGCCTTTTGCAGCTTTAGTGATACATGCACAAAGTTGTCTTAGAAAAATAAGATGCAGAAGGTGGAAAATTTAGTTATAGGATACACAAGGCACAGAGGGAGGGCAGCAGGGGAGATAGGACATACACTGTAAATGCCACCTTTCAGCACAGGCACAGCTTATTTTAATTTAATTTTTATTTGGAAACAATCTCAACTACTGAAAATTTGCAAATACACCAAGAAGGATTCTTTTTTTATATTCCTGAATAATTGAGAGTTAGTTGCCAAACCAATACCCTGTCACCCCTGGATACTTTAGTGCACATTTCCTACAAACAAGGATTTTTCTCCTTCACAATCACAATACATCCGACAAAATCAGGAAAATGACATTCATACATCACCATCATCTAATCTTCAAAGCACATTGAAGTTTCACCGGTTGCCTTGACAATGTCCACTAGAGCAAAAGCACCTGGTTCAGAACCATACACTGCATTTACTTGTCATGTGGCCTTAGCCTCCTCCAACTGATTCAATTCCTCAATCCCTACTTGCCTTCCATGACCATGATGCTTTTAAAGATCATAGGATAGTTATTTTATAAAATATTTCTCAATACTTTGGCAAGAATATCACAGAAATGATGCTATGTTCTTCTCATTACATTGTATTAGTGGTGCATAATCTCTGTGTATCTCTTCACTAGTGAGGTTAACTTTGATGCCTTGATTATGGTGGTGTCTTACTCTTTTTCTTTTAATAATTAGCAAGTTGCCGAAACCGGTTTGGCTCAGTGGATAGAGCGTCGGCCTGCGGACTGAAAGGTCCCAGGTTCGATTCCGGTCAAGGGCATGTACCTGGGTTGCGGGCACATCCCCAGTAGGAGATGTGCAGGAGGCAGCTGGTCGATGTTTCTCTCTCATCGATGTTTCTAGCTCTCTATCTCTCTCTCCCTTCCTCTCTGTAAAAAATCAATAAAATATATTTAAAAAAAATAATTAGCAAGTATTTGGGGGGGATATTTTGAGACTATGTAAATATTCCATTTCACATAAACTATTTATTTATTTATTTATTTATTTATTTATTTCGGAACTAGAGGCCTGGTGCACGAATTCGTGCAGAGGTGGGGTCTGGCCAACCTGCCCCAATGGGGGCCCATTGGACCTGGCTGGCCGGGGGGAGGGGCTGCGGGTGGTTGGCTGGCCAGCCCTGCCCCCGATTGGGGTTAAGGAGTTGGCCAACTGGGGCCGGATCAGGCTGGTTGGCTGCGGCAGTGCACGTCATAGCCACCAGTTGTTTTGGTCATTCTGCCATTTTGGTCACTGGGCTTTTATATATATAGATAGACTCATGGTTCCTGATTCAGTGAGTGGGTTATAATCTGCAGCATATCCTTAGAGAAGGAGACGAAGAGCTACACAGTATCTTGAAATCTTTTCTGTGTAATATTTTCATCAAGTGTATAGAGATTCTATGCCTACTGCCTTGAATTATTAAAATTCTCATACTGACTTCATTTCTTCTTGTCCTGTAAATTAGTCTCCAAAAGAGATGTAGGGAAGAATGACCAACAAGGAAGAACTATTCATTCAAACATTTAACAAGTATTTAATGAGAGCCTAGCATGTACTAGGCACTCAATTCAGGCTGTAACTTCAGGGTGCCTGCTTCAAGGTGCAAGCTGGGCACTTCCGGTGGTGGGTGGCCCCTGGGTGGGAGGCAGAGTGAGGCAGCACGTGCTCCTGTTACCATGTGGCTGGCCTCCCCAGTGCTGCTCACTTTAATTTCTCTCAGAAGACTGGATATTGACAAACCAAACATTGGTATTTTCATATGGATCTCAAATTCAGGGCTCGAGTTCGGATCATGATCTTAACTTCCACATGTCAAATATGCCACCTTGACAAAATGGTGAGACACCGCAGAGCTGTCCTTGTCATTTCACTACCCTACTTCTCATAACCAAACCTTCCTCCGATGTTCGTTTTAAGAAAAATACCATCCCGTGTGGCTTCATTTTCAGCATTCTAATAGAGGTAGATTGATGGCAGCATCTTTTTAAAAAAATTTTTTATTGTTTAAAGTATTGCAGATAGTAGTACATTGACCTTCCCCTGGCCTCTCCTACCCCCCGGCACATGCCCTCACCCCACCCCACAGTGTCTTGTGTTCATTGTTTATGCTTATATGCATGCATACAAGTCCTTAGGTTGATTAGATTGATCTCTTACCTCCCAACACTCCCCAGCCTTCCCACTGTAATTTGACAGTCTTTCACTGCTTCTCTGCCTCTGTATCTATCTTTTTGTTCATCAGGTTATAATGTTCTTTATTATCCATAAATGAATGAGATCATGTAGTGTTTTTCTTTCACTTCCTGGCTTATTTCACTTAGCATAATGCTCTCCAGTTCCATCCATGCTGATAGCAGCATCTTTAATTCATTGTGCCTCATGCCTTCTCTTCTTCCTCTTCACTCATTCCTCCACGAATCTTCTTCATCCACTGTGTTCTTCCTTATCACCTTGTTCTTTATTCTCTCTCCATTGCCCTCTGTGGCCTGTTCTCTCTCCCATTCCTCTCTTCCGTCCCTTCTGCCTTCTCTCTCACATCTGCCTTGTCTTAGGTTCTCCTCTTTCATTTCTCTCCATTCTGATCTCATGGCCTGACCTTTGCACTTTTTGCTCCTATTGTACTGTTGGTTTAAGGACTTAGAGATAAAGCAACACCTCGTTAATCTGAGTTGAATAACTTTAAAAAAATGTTTTAGTTTTTATTTTAAGTGCATGGAAAGGAAGTATTTAGCTCAGATAAATTTAGGTATAAGCATTTACAGTTTGCATATTACTGGGCAGTTAAAATCATTGCTGCTAAGTCTTATTAACTGTTCACACAAATATTACTTCTAAGGCTAGTATTTCCTTTGTTATTCATTTACAAAGTATGCTTTTTCCTTAAGTAGCAGTGAAATGGAATATTTACATAGTCTCAAAATATCTCCCCCCAAATACTTGCTAATTATTAAAAGAAAATAGTAAGACACCACCATGATCAAGGCATCAAAGTTAACCTCACTAGTGAAGAGATACACAGAGATTATGCACCACTAATACAATGTAATGAGAAGAACATAGCATCACTTCTGTGATATTCTTGCCAAAGTATTGAGAAATATTTTATAAAATAACTATCCTATGATCTTTAAAAGCATCATGGTCATGGAAGGCAAGTAAGGATTGAGGAATTGATCCAAGTTGGAGGAGGCTAAGGCCACATGACAAGTAAATGCAGTGTATGGTTCTGAACCAGGTGCTTTTGCTCTAGTGGACATTGTCAAGGCAACCGGTGAAACTTCAATGTGCTTTGAAGATTAGATGATAGTGATGTATGAATGTCATTTTCCTGATTTTGTCGGATGTATTGTGATTGTGAAGGAGAAAAATCCTTGTTTGTAGGAAATGTGCACTAAAGTATCCAGGGGTGACAGGGTATTGGTTTGGCAACTAACTCTCAATTATTCAGGAATATAAAAAAAGAATCCTTCTTGGTGTATTTGCAAATTTTCAGTAGTTGACATTGTTTCCAAATAAAAATTAAATTAAAATAAGCTGTGCCTGTGCTGAAAGGTGGCATTTACAGTGTATGTCCTATCTCCCCTGCTGCCCTCCCTCTGTGCCTTGTGTATCCTCTAACTAAATTTGCCACCTTCTGCACCTTATTTTTCTAAGACAACTTTGTGCATGCATCACTAAAGCTGCAAAAGGCAGTGGTGAAGTTTTGATACATTCCCTAATCTTAGCACTGAGATTAGTATTTTTATATGCCTCTCAAAATCAGCACTCAGTCAGGATTCATCTCTTACTTCCACATATTAGAAAAAGTAATGTTAATCTTATTTCTAAGAAAAAAATTATTGTATAAATATAACATGAAAATGTGATAACCTATTATTTCTTCACACAAATAAATACAGTTTTCTAAGTTCTCTTCCCATCCTAGTCCATATACATAAATTATTTTCACTTGGTTGTAATCACATCATAGGTACAATTTTACATTCTACTTTCCTTGTTTGAACATATTCCAATATTTTCAGAGAGCCTCTGGGTTCTTCTTGACCTCTGATTCTATGATTACATTTTTGAATCACTGACCCCATAATATAACTAGGAGACCATATTTCATTATTCAATACCTGCAATGCAGGCACCTTATTGCTTCTACCCAGTCAGTATAATACAGTTATGCTACATATCTAGAAGTTTCTATCCTAATGCATTGTCATTTGACAACAGCTTTGAAGTCACTCAGACCAGGGCTGGAATTCCAGCTTTGCTTTGGACAAGTCACTAAATCTTTCTGAGTTCTAGGTTTCAATCTGAAAAACAGGGATAATATTTGTCACATGGTATTTGTGAAGATTAAATGAGAAAATGAATGTAAAGTTCTTAGCACTGTGCTGGGTATGTAATAAGTTCTGAATAAATGTTTGTTATTGTTCATCATCTAAGAGATTCATGACTAATTAGTAAACTTGGGCTTACTCCAAAGATTTAATTTTGTGACTCAGTTTTATTTGTGATGAGTAATGGGATATTTTTTTTAGGTAGTACCAAGTATCCAAAGAGTTAACTAGGAATTCTGAAGAAATGAACTTATTTTCTAATCATGATCAGAATTGAGAACATATAGGAAAACTAGAGTGACAGCTGATTAGTCATCTTTCTGCAACACCTGCTTTAGGTTTTCTGCCTTCCAAAAAAAAAAAAAAGGTTTAAAAGGCAACAACCCAAGCTCTTAAAGATGTTGTCACTGGAACATAAAATAAATATTACACATACAGTTTGCTTTTTAAAAATGGTCAGTTTGCTACGAATTTGCTTTTAAAAAGTGGTCAGTTGGCTCTGAATTTGCCGAATTTCTTGCACATTCCAGTGATTACACATTTTGAAAAAAGGATAATGTCCCAGCTTATAAACTGGACCCATAAAGAAGTTACTATTCATATTAGTAAAAAAAAATTCTACAAAAATGGTTCTTTAAGAAATTCCTTGAAATAGAGGCCCTCCTTGCTTGGGCAATCAGTAAATATTTCACAGAAAGGCACTGGCTGAGAAATTTAGTGTGTAGGGGCCAACAGTCACTGCCAAGTGTGACAGAGTCTCTCAAATTACACATCAATTACATTTTATTGACAGAAATTCTGTTTTTACGCTAAAGCAGAAGGGACAGGAATCCACTATGTAAGTTGAAGAACATTTAATATCATGAAGCTCAAGCCATTTAAAATTCTAAAATAAAAAAGAATAAGAAACATCATTGAAAAATATCTTCAAATATTTTTTATAAAAGAAGCTTTCAATAGTTATTGTGACCTTAGAAAAACCCACCAACCTTGCTACCAAGAATGAAAACGAAAGCAAAATATCATGGGTGAACAGATGATAATAGTCTTTTGTCTGCTGGAGAAAGGTATTGAAGATTCTGAGGCATAGGAAAGGAAGAATGTGTTTTAAAATGCAGACTTTCCCAAACAGCTTTGACTAATGTCATGCTACCAGCAATGAGAGAACCATGCGTGTGCACAGCCAAGTACTCTGAGCCAAAGTCATTAAGCTGACACCAAAAGGAAAAGAAACGTGTGAAGAGAAACAAGGGAACAGTGAATGAATGAGGAGGAAGGCCATAAGGGCTGAAAAGAAGCGCTGTTGGCTGTTTGCATCCCAGGAAGGCGTGGGGAAGGAAGACGTAGGTGGCTCGCTCTAACAGAAAGGAAGCAAGGGGACACTATGCTGTGGAACCATTCATGTGGGCTGCCACTGAGTCCCTTCTGTGTCCAGTGTTGAAGATTGAAAGTGAATGCTAAAGTACTAGTACACCCTCCAATGAATTTGGCCATGAATATTAATTTAAAAGGTTATTCAAACATCCTTAGGGATGTCAAAAAAGATCATCTCAAGTAGGGTAGACTTTTTAATTTTTTTAGTGCAAATGAACCAAGTACATTCATTGCAGCAGCAAAGGCAGGAAGTTTCTGCATTTCTTAGTTGGCATTTGGGATTCACATAAGTCGAGATAATGGCACTGGCCCGGTGGAATATCTGTAAGCTGAAGCTAATATGGACAGTGGCATCAGGAGTACCTCCCCTGGCCCAGCAAAATGCCTTGCAGATTTAGCATAAGAGACTCAATAAGAAAAAAAGGAGATTAACTCTGCTTCTCAGTAGCTTTTGAGAGTGGGATGGCTCTGGGGTCAGGAATGATTTGCTAGAAATTGCAAGTGCTCTTTCTGTGAAAATATCTTCAATCGGAGGAAATCCACTTAAATGAAATAAATGATCTAGCATAATGCAAAACCTGGTTTCAATAAACAAGCTTAACAAATGGAGTGTTAGGGCGGTCTCTAAATGTTTCAGTAATTAAGAGTGTTCTCTAATTTTCTCATCGAAGGGTAAACATTAATATTTTGACTTTCCCTTTAAAAGACAAACCATCCATCAGATAGATGCCTTGTACCAGCAATGTTTTTTTTCTTCATTTGTTCAAAAGAAAAAAGGGAATCAGACACATATGTAATACCTTAATCAATAAAGAAAGATGTTTTATTGAAAAAAAGATTGTTTTATGCTAAATGTATATGAAATCTTCATAAATGTGCTAGTTTATTTTTCTAGAGAAAAATCCAAAGGAGACCCCCCAAAATCAGGGGTGACTTTTATTGACCCAAGCTCATGAGCTAAGGAGAGGCTGACCTTTCCCAGGTTGGCTTCCTGCTTACAATGGGCCAGCGGCTTTTTCCCCAGTTGGATTTGATCAGCTTTGGATACACCACCCTTCACAGGCCTTCTGTCCACCTGACTTGTTCAAAATTTGAGGGTTAGAGACTTGTTTCCTTAAATACCCTGGGGCTCCCTTAGGAAACCCATAAATGAGCCTTCAAAGAGAAACTGGAGTGGCAGAGAAGAAGGAGAAATCTAAAAGAGCAGGACAGCCCAGCTGGTGTGGCTCAGTGGTTGAGTGTCGACCTATGAACCAGGAGGTCGCAGTCCTATTCCCGGTCAGGGCACTTGTCTGGGTTTCGGGCTCAATCCCCAGTGTGGGGCATGCAGGAGGCAGCCGATTGATGATTCTCTCTAATCATTGATGTTTCTGTCTCTCCCTCTCCCTTCCTCTCTGAAATCAATAAAAATATTAAAAATAAATAAATAAAAGAGCAGGACAAAATGCATGAAGTAGCTTCAGCTGTGCCTCAACTCTATGAATAAAAATTTCAAATGGCCCCAAAGCTATGAGCGACCCTACTAGAAAGAACATGTGCTCCGATCACAGAACCAGAGTTACTGTCACAGCTGTTGCAGGAAGACAAGTTTTGCTTTCACAGATACTAGTAAATTGAGGACTTGGGAGCGCTTTACTGCTCCTGACCAGCACACGGCAGACACTAGCCTCATCCTTGTGTACTTAGTTAAGGACGCCTCCACTCTGGCACTCTAATCTGCATAGGATCCTCGCAAGTGGTCCAGTGTAACCTGGCAAAGCCACAGCGCAGCACACACCAGGGAGCTTGGTGCTGGCTGCAAACACTGGCTCCATTTACTGCCAGAAAAGAAAGGCCTGGTCCCTTTTCATGGACAAGACTCCTGCTAGGGCTCAGTGGGTCTCCCAACTGGGTAGCCACAAGCCTGTTTCCTCCTTTAGCCGGTAGATAATGGAGGGTGAGATGAAAAGGAATACAGACCCTCGATACCTTTTACTTGGAGTGCTAACTAATGCAGGGCCTCGTGTCTGATCTTCTGCTCGGCTGAGGGGATGGCAGATGGCCCTCTGAAAGCTTTTCAAACCCAGGCTGCTTGCAGCAGAGCATGAGGGGGGATTGTTACATTTCCCGTACAGTGGTAGGAAGCAGCACCAAATAAAAGCACACAATTGTGCCACTTCTCTGGGAAGCTTATTACAACCTTACAATGAGGGCTAATTGGCTGAGGCCAAAAGCAGATGCAGAAGCAGCTTTGAATATTACTCAGGAGAGGTTTTAGAGAGCAGGGGCTGGGAGGAGGCTGAGGCACAGAGGAGAACAGCCATGGGAGGAACATCGACAGGGAAGAGGTGAGGCCGAGATGAAGAGGGAAAAGAGAAGCTGTTCTTTTAATCACAAAAGATCCATGCTCTTGTTTAAAGAATTTCTTCATACCCACCTGCCACTTCTTCCCCAAGCCACCTCCTCTGGAAGACGTCAACAGGCAGGCCTGGCCTACAGAGCAGCGACTGCAGGACACTGCTGTTACCATGACAACTGTAGTGAACAAGTCTTGGAGTCTTTAAAGGAACTTTTGTGTGAGCTCCTTGAAGTGGACAGAGGAGGAACGAAAACATACTGAATGAACACTTGCTGTACACCAGGCTAGTTCAAGAAGCTTCCTTTATTATTTCATTTAACCTCCAAAACAATACTGAGACACATTTTTAGATCATTTTGCAGCTGAGGAAACTCAGGCTTAGGGATGTTAAATAACTTGCTCAAAGTCCGACAGAGTCAAATTCAGGCATTCCTGACTCCAAAGTTCAAATTCTTCCTGCCACTCTATCCTGAGTCAATTCTTCTAATAGCAAGGTTGTGATCGCATGTGATAGTATGTGCTCAATAAATGTTTTCTGAAAGCACAACTAAACTGAACCAGAAGTGGAGACAGGGAAGAAACTCTAAAAAGTAGAAATAATAGGGGAGAGCTGACACTAGTAGTAAATTCTTAGCTAGGGGATGGCCAGCCTAACTGGCCCTCAAACCAATATACACACAAATTCAAGCACAATTGTTTGCAAAAAAAGAGAAGGTATTGTCTATTATGTGCTAAAAGTATAGATATTTTAAGACCCAGGCTCTGTCCTATAGTAGCTCATAGTCTGTTGGGTAGGAAACATACATCAAGGACAAAATGCTGTGAAAAAATATAGGTAGCGATAAGATTGGAATTTTCAGGATGGCGAAAGGAAACTGGGAAGGTCAGGGGAGGCTTCCTGGAGGAGGTAGTGCCAGAGTGAGTTCTTACAGGATGAGTAGTAGTTAGCCAGGCAAGAGAAGGGTGAGTGGTGGTATTCCAGGCAAAGAGAGCACCATGAACAGTCAGAGGCATGACATAGACAGCATGTGGATAGAACATTAAGTGTTTCCTTCTGAGCCCAAGCTGTGTGGCAGGAAATGACACTGAAGAGATAGGTCGAGCCAGGAAGGAGACTTTAAATAAATGCCATGCTAAGTGTCTTGGACTTCGTCCATCAGAGGATGAGAGGCATTGATTGTTCTCTGCAAGGAGAGGGAGTGATACGGTCAGTGTGGAGGAGAGATTTGAAAGGATAATAATTGAAATAGGAAGAACAATTGGGAGGTTGATGCTGTGATTTATGTGGGAGATAATGAAGGCCTTAATCAAGGAAGGGTTGGTAGGGTTAGAGAAGGCCAGGTGTATTGGAGAAACATTGTCAAGGTCAAGTCAACAGATGATTGGATGGTGAGAGATGAGACTGGGACAATGACATATGAATTTCTAGCTTAAGGAACTGGCTGGATGATGGGACCATTCATTAAAATTATGAATCAGGAGTAGGAGCAGATTTGGGGTAGGAGTGAGGAAGATGAGTTCATTTGACACCTGGGATATGTCTAGGTGTCTAGTAGTTAGTTTAAGAATCAGAGACTCAGAAGAGAGATAAAGACAAGTGATAAAGATTCAAAAGCAGAAGTCTGAAAATAGTTTCTTCTGCAATCATATCTATACTGAAGATGTGTTTTGTTTAGAACTTGGTGATAATATTTTAAAATTAGAACATGGAAATATCAGGAAAGTGCACCAAAAATTTTCTGCATTTCTAGGACCTCTTGAAAATTCTGCTTATTTGCATTTCCATTCTTCCCACGAAACAGTCAGCTGGAAATAGGAAGCAGCTGTGCTCTCTGAGCAGGGCTCATGCTCTCCTGGGAGCTGTAGTCCTCACCTGGCTGGACCCCTGGCCCTGAGTGAGGTTCAGCATTGGTTGCCATTTTATCACAACAATTGCTCTGACGCCTTTCTTATGGTAGAGTTAAGAGGAAAGTAACCTTTTCTTGTTCGCTTATCTCAATCAAAAGTAGAAAACGAAATCTAGTCCAAGATAACAGTGTGTTTCAAGGAAAATGGTCATAAGAAATGAAAAAAGTTGCCATATATTTGATATGCAAATAAAGCATATCCTGTTGAAAGAATTAAACTTGAGACACCATTGTGAAATAAACTATATTAAAAGCAGTTGCTGTTATATTTAAAAAATGCATAACTTTCCATTTGTTTGTATCATCTTTAATTTCTTTCATCAGTATTTTCTACTTTTCATTTTATAAGTCTTTAATATTATTAAAATGTCCATAGTACCCAAAGCAATCTACAGACTTAATGCAGTCCCTATCAAAATCCCAAGGGCATATTTTACATAAAAAGAAAAAAACTGTAAAATTGATATAAAACCACAAAAGACTCCAAATTGTCAAAACAATTTTTTAGGGAGGAAAAAAGAACAAAGCTAGAAACATACTTCCTAAAATCAGTGTAATAAAAAATATTACAAAGCAGTGGTAATTAAAAAGTGTAGTACTGGCATAAAGACAGACATATACACCAATGAAACAAAATAGAGAGCCCAGAAATAAATCCATGCATATATGGCCAAATGATCTTTATCAAGGGTGCCAAGAATACACAATGGGGAAAGGATAGTCTCTTCAATTAATGGTATTGGGAAAACTGAATATCCACATGCAAAAGAATGGAATTGGACTCTTACACACACACACACACACACACACGAAAACTCAAAATGGATTCAAGACTTAAAATGAAAGAACAGAAGCTATAAAACTCCTAGAAGGACATATAGAGGAAAAGCTTCATGACATTGGTGTTGGCAATAATTTCATGGATATGACACCAAAAGTTCAGCCAACAAAAGCAAAAATGGACAATTGAGACTACATCACACTAAAAAGCTTCTGTGCAGTAAAGGAAACAACCAATGGACTATAGAGGCAACTCACAGAATGGGAGAAAATATTTGTAAATCATATATGTGATAAGGGGTGATTTCCAAAATATATAAGGAACTCCTACATCTCAATAACAAAAGCATTAAAAGCCCAATTGAAAATGTGGAACTTGAATAAACATTTCATCAAGGAAGACATACAAATAGCCAACAGATATGTGAAAAGATGCTCAATGTCACTAGTCCTTAGGGAAATGCAAATCAAAACCGTGATGAGATATCACCTAACACCTGTTAGACTGGCCATCAAAAAAACCCAAAAAAACAACAACCACAGGTGCTGGTGAGGATGTGGAGGAATTGGAGCCCTTTTACACTACTGGTGGCAATGTAAAATGATACAGCTGCTATGGAAAACAGTATGGAGGTTCCTCAAAAATTTAAAAATAGAACTACTGTATCATCCAGCAATCCTACTTCTGGATATTTATCCAAAAGAATTGAAATCAAGGATCACCATTATAATAGCTAAGATGTGGAGCAATCTAACTGTCCATTAACATATGAATGGATAGGCAAAAATATGGTATATACACACAATGGAATATTAAGACTTAAAAAAGAAGGACACCTGGAAAAATGCCATAGCATGAACCTTAGTTTACTAAGTGAAATGAGCCAGTCACAGAAGAACAAATAGTATGGTATGATTTCACTTATATTATACTAGAGGCCTGGTGCAAAAAATTTGTGCAGGGGAGGGGGTGTCCCTCAGCCTGGCCTTCACCCTCTCCAATCTGGGACCCCTCAGGGATGTCTGACTTCTGGTTTAGTTGGACATCCCTAAACCGGCAGACATGCCTCTCGCAATCTGGGAACGCTGGCTACTAACTGCTCGCTTGCCTGCCTGCCTGATTGCCCCTAACCGCCTCTGCCTGCTGGCCTGATCGCCCCCTAACTGCTCCCCTGCTGGCCTGATCACCCCTAACTGCTCTTCCCTGCCGGCCTGATCTCCCCTAACCACCATATGAACCGAGTTTTAAGACGGCTGTGGCTTTGTCCGGAAGGATGTCTGGAAGACGTCCGGTCTAATTAGCATATTACCCTTTTATTAGTATAGATGAGTGTCTGAGGTATCTAAGATGGACTCATGGAAGCAAAGAATAGAATGATGGTTGCAGATGCTAGGGGGCGGGAAAGGGACAGTGGTATAAAATTTCAGGTGTGTAAAATGAATAAGTTCTTGAGATCTGATATACTGTCTAACATGACTATAGCTAACAATACTGTATTGTACACTTAAAAAAATCTGTTAAGAGGATAGATCTCATGTTGTGTTCTTACCCCATTAAAATAAAATAAAAATTTTAATAAAAAGATGCATGTTGAAAAACCCAATGAACTGAAAAAAAGAATTGAAATTTCAATAGTTTCTTTTGGAAATTGAATGAAATAAATGATGATATACCATTGCCTCTATCTCATGAACACACTGCCCGACCTTAAGTGTGTTTGAATTTGCAACCTCTGTCTTAGAGTCACTGGTATATAGCATCATGGACAGTGAGAATGGAATTTGGAGGAATGGATGAGATCATCCAGAGAGTATGTCTAGAGAGAGAAGAAAAGTAGGCCAAGGGCAGAATCTTAGGGAAATACTTGAAGGAAGGGGTTCCCAAAAGAGTCTGAGAATGATGAGAGAGAGGTTAAAGGAGAACCTGAGCAGTGTGGTAGCATCAAAGCCAGGGGAGCAGAAGCATGGAGGAAGGAGAGATCAATACTATCAAATGTTTGCTTTATAGGATACCATATGCCTCCCACCCAGAAAGGAGGCCAGTCCAGCTACTGCATAGCTTAGACCAGAGATCTCCACACTACCTTGGTTCACAGTGCCTTTAAGTCTGTCATTTTTAACAATGCTCCAAAGTCCAGAGGAATACCCAATAGTTCCATAAAATAAGTATTTAGTCCAAACATCTTAATACAAATATTTATATCCTTCAAACTTAGTAACCATTTGAAAAAATACTGCACTTAAACTGAAAGAAATTTCAATTTTTAAATTTCATTCTTTAAAAGCTACAATTACTTACTTATGGGACATATGAGCCTCTTGAGCATTTCACAAATTCTCCCATCTTCTCCAACTGACATCCTCATTACCTACATTGATTTTTATACAGAACTTGCTTTTAGCACAGCGACCACAGAAAACCCAGCATTGAAAGAGATGTCACTGAAAGAAATGTAGCTCATCTAATGTGAAATTGTGAACCACTCCTAGCCATTGATCCCCACAGTGTCTGATAGAGGTGGAGACACACCCCCGGAATCCCTGTGGGTTTGCTGTACTTCCCTGGGGCACCTTGGCACACACTTTGGGAACCGTGGGGTTAAAGCTGATTTAGAATCCTATCATTTATATACTTGTTTCTATGGAGATACCTGGTCTGCAATCCATACAACTAACCTATAAATGAATTGATGCAGCACAACTGGTTTGTGATTTGAGTAACTGCTGCCACTGCCAGTTCTCATGCCCCCAGACTAACAGGCAGTAGGATCACCTAAATAAATATAAAGATAAACAAAGTTTAATGCCTTCAGTCCTCTTCCCAAACAAACCTTTTCTCTGAGTTAGCAAATATTTTCTTTTCCTTTCTCTTGCTATCCTCAGAATAAGAAAATAATCAGTGTTATGATGGGGGGTTAGGGGTGGGATGGAGACAGTGAGTGGGTCTGAAGCAGTCACACTGACAATCAACATCTGAGTACTTGAAGCCTCTGTATACTCAGAAGTAAAACTGAACTTTCCTTGTAGGATAGCCTCCATATCTAGCAGTTTCAAGTACAACACTTAGCTCCATATCTAGCAGTTTCAAGTACAACACATAGCTTGCCAGTGTGTACCTTGGGCAAGTCATGTAACCTCTCTGGGCCTCCGTTTCATATATGTGTGTATATGTATGTGTATTTATATATATGATATATGTATGACATATATACATTATATAGTAATCCTATCTAATAATAGACAAACATGGTAATTGACTGTACCTTCGCTACGCCTCCCATAGGCTAATCAGCAAGATATGCAAATTAACCACCAACAAAGATGGCAGTTAATTTGCATACGTAGGCGCGAAGCGGTGGAGCGAAGGCTTGAAGGTGGCTCTGGCCGGAGTGAAGGCCTGGGTCCCAGGTGCCGGAGGAAAACCGGTGCCGGCAGCCAGGGGAAGGGAAGGCCTATTGCACGAATCTTTTCGTGCAACAGGCCTCTAGTATATAATATAGAACAAAAAGAAAAGTAAGAAATTGAACTAAACTTTTTCATATTATAAGCCATACCTTTTTCATGCTTTACTCTTGCAAAGACGCCATGATGTCTATTAAACAAGCTGCATTTATTTCCCAATAGTTTGTTTTCCTATTTTTATTTATCAAACACCAAGAGCCTCTTATTAACAACAGTGAACCAGTGCAACCACATCAAATTGATACAATTATCTTCCAAAGCCAAAACACATGATGTCTCAGTTCATTGTCATGACAAGTAAATGAACAGTTTCTATTTAACATCTTGGAATGCTGAAACAGCACGTACACTTCGTACTAGTCCTCCAGCCCGCCGCTGGTTACTATGCTGGACCATCTCTTAAGGCTTTTGCCCTAAGAGTCTCTGACTTCTCTAACCGAGCATGGAAGATGGCGAGTGGGAGTAGGAGACCCCAGGGCCGTTGCCACCACTCTCTCTGCCAACCCAGGAGGGCCGCTTACCCCATCCCGGCTTATTCAGCCTTTCTACCCATGGACTCAGTTAGCAAACGACTCCGACAGATGCCAACAGTGGACTGGACACCTGACTTCAAGTCACTGTCCTCCCCTGCTCTTGTCTGCGCTGGAAGTGTGAGCGAGGCAGAGGCGGCGACATGAGAGCAAGGTTTTGGCAGCGCCCACGGCTCGAGGAGTGTTCAGAATGGCTTGTTGCCCAGCCACACGCACGGTCCCCTGTTCAGGTCCAGCCCACGCTACTATCATGAAAGAATCCTGGGCTGGGGCGAATTGGAGCGAGCAGGTACTCCATAGGAGCTACACCCGCCCACAGCATACAGGGCTCCCCACGCGCACGCTCGTCGTTCATCTCTCATGTGCCTTCCAGAAGCGAAGACACAGGTTTCCCTTGATCTTCCTTCCTTTCCTTCCCTCGCTCGCTGCCTTCTGCAACTCTGTCATTTTCTAAAACGCCCTGGTGCGAGCGCGTTAAGGCTGAGGGTATCCAATTGCTCCAACAGCCCCAGAACCTGGTGTCTTTCCTCTCCTTGTAAAAGCTGAAAATGCTCCTCTTTGATTCCCAAAGCCCCCAGCATGCTTATGCGGTGCCAGGAGGGGAAGCTTAGCTTGGCTGGCTGGCAGTTGTGCTAAGTCTGGCCACAATTTAGAAAGAAGCTTTTTGAATCTGAGCATTTAGGTAGAAAGTGGAGAAGTGTGGCTGTATGAAAGAGCAATTGATGTTAAATATTCATGCTCTGTTCTCTGTTCATCAGAATCAGTAACCCCCATTGTTTAGCTGCAGCCCTGGCTTCTTACTAGGGTTGTACTGAAGGAACTGGATACAAAACAACGCCAACCACACACACACACACACACACACACACCCCTCACTCCCACCCCCACACACCCAGACGTGACTACTTATACTAGTATGTTTGAAGTGTTTCCAGTTAACATTGTGCAATTCAGCATTATTAATTTTTCTGGGATAGTTATCCTTTCATCAGCATTTTAGAACTATTACTATCTCTCCCCCAACCCCCCACCTTTTCCTTCTCTCATGTTGTATTCAGCAACTTTGTCCTTACTTAAAAACCATATAAAATAGTATTTTATATGATCAGCATGTGTCTTAAACAATTCTGAAAGTGAATTGCAACATATTCTAGTTCACTTTTCAGAAATAAAATTATTTTACAAAATAGAGAAGAAATAGACTATAATTGAATAAAATGTGGTAATATCATAGGTTGCTTTAGTAACAACTTTGAAGTCATGTTTCCTGAGCTTTTAGGAAATAAACATTTTATGTTTTTATATGTTGATTTATTTTTTCAAAATACATGTAATTCAACCACAGGAACTTTAAAAATAGTCACTTAATTTAAAAGGAAAAAGAAAAACAGCACTTAAGTAAAAGCTTTTATGTCTTATTTTTGTAGCTATATTTTTTTCAAATTTTCTACAAAGAGTATGTTTTACCATTATAATAAAAATGATAAAATTGATATTTTTAAAAAACAGCTGAGCAGTTGCTGAATTCTATGTTTCAGAATCCACCAAGTTCTCCCTTACCTATGTCGTCTGCAAGAGAAATGTTGGTGAAGGTGCTGTCCTCCTCTTCCTCTTTGCTGGGCCCGTCCATCTTGTACGCTTTTCAGGTCTGTTAGTGAGGAAAATGAGGGCAGGGAAAAGCGACAGTCTCCCCATGTGATCACCCTTGTTAAATCATTAATAAATGAGCGTCCAAGAAGGTGCTATCTGATCCTTGCACTAGCCACCCTCTTCCTGCTTGCCACCTGAGAAGTCCTACCTGAGTGTTATGTTCTTAACCGGAAATGGTTAGACACTCAGGTGAAAAAGCCACAATCTTTACCTGCAGCTGTTGAGCTGGTACTGGTGCTGTTCTCTGGCTAGATGCCAAACCTGGCCTTCAGTCCTATGGCAATTTCCTTGGGCTGCATGGCCCAAGAACATTGCCAAAAAAGCACCGGGATGAGGTTGGGGGAAGAAATGGAACTTCATATGATTAGCATATCTTTTAGGCACCTACAAGAAACAAGGTTTTGGTCAGTGACCTAGCAGCATGACTTGGTCAAAGAGCCTCAATTTCCTGTCCTATATCAGGATAGGTCTGTGGTAAAGATTAAAAGTGAATAACAGGCACCTGTTAAATGTCAACCACAGTAAGAACTACAGGTGATCAGTCATGTGTGAGGAAATAAGATTCTCCATGGATTGAGCTCATCAGTGCCCTCTCCTATTACTGTATATATACCTCACCCTGTGAAAGTTCATTAAAATGACAGGGCCTCCCTTTCCTATTTCTGGAGGAGCCCAAGGGGCGGAACATTGGCCTTGCCAGCCTTTAGGGCGAGGGCCCTTTGTCAGAGGAGGTAGCATTCTTTTACAACTGTTTCTTGGTCCCCTGGTCCACATTCATATACGCAGACAAACCCAAAACTATTTGAGAATTTCATGTAATTCCTCTGCAGGGAAAAAAACCAGCCAAATTTGATGATGAAATTTAAGCAAAAATTAAAATTGAGTTACTACATGCTACATTCTGCCCTAAGTGCTTTGATACATAGGATATTTTTATTCACTCAAGTTCACTGTTGTTACATCAAGCCAAATGGATGTGAGCTATTGGAAATTCTGAATGTTACAAATTAAATTCACTAGAATAGAATTCCTCCTAATTTTCCAATTACATTCTACACATATTGGGTGTTTGTTCTATACAAACTGGGGACTTTGGAGAGTTCAAAGTAAGAGATAGCTATTGCTGTTAATAAGCTTATAACAAAGCTCAAAGGTAAGAGTCCCGGAGGTAAACAGAAGGGAAAGAGTATACCTGGCTGGCAGGTCTTGGAAGGCTGAGAGGTGACACATACATGAGATGCATAATCATTGACAAATGGGATCCAACAGGCATACATGGTCAGGTGTTGAGTGCTGTCTCAGTGAAGGGGCATGGGCAAAGGCTCAGAGTTGGAAAAGCATTAGGCACCGTTGGGCGCCAAGGTGGAATATAGGTTAAGGCCGTATCTAAGAGAGCTTTGAATGCCAGACTGTGTTAGTCCAAGTCCTCTAAGAATCAGACACTAAGATGGGATTAAAAGCATGAGAAGAAATAGGGAGGGAGTCAGGAAAGGCTAGGAAAGCCTCAGACCATGATATAAGACTGACCCAGAGCAAAGACACAACAGAGTGGAAGGTCTAGCTTGTCCTTCAGACTAAGGAAGTTCTGATAAGGTTGTCAAAGAGTACTCGAGCCAGAGTTGACCATAGAGGAGTCCCGTGCCTCCCAGGAATGGCCTTCCTTAGCATTCTTGCAATGCTTAGTTACTGGCTAGGAGCAGCTGGTAGGAAGGGAGGCCTCTGTGCAAACATGAATTTCAGATCACAGCAGCTGGGGCCCCTGGTCAATTACACTCCCTGTAGTTGGAGGTTAACAAGGCATGTGATCATGGCCATCATATGAGTATTTTTTTTTGTGTGTGTGTGTGCGTGGTTTTTTTGTTTTGTTTTGTTTTGTTTTGTTTTAGCAACTGTATATATAACCATTGACCAGTACTTTAGGAAGCATAGAAATACCTCTCTTGCCTAATCTATCATCTGTCAGTCCTAGAAATAATAGCACATACTTAAGAAGTTCTTACTATGTGCTAGGAAAAAAAACTCCATGAGGTAGGCACTAATATTCTCATTTAAAATATGAGGGAGCTGAGGCAGAGAGAGAGATGAAATAAAAGACAAGCAGTTAAGTAAGTGGTTGAGCTGGGATTGGAATCCAGGCTCTCTGAATCCAGGGTCTGTGCTCTTAACCACTATATTAACCATTATGTTAACTACTTTTAATAAAATTATGGGGTAATAGAGGGGATGGAAGAGAAGAATTAATCTGGAAAAAGAATTTAGGAACTGAAATGTGCCTTTGGTTTAAATTGTGTATTTGGGTTTTATTTTTTTTTATTACTCATGACCAATTGGCCTAGGATTAGCCTACCAGTGGTCGGCAAACTCATTAGTCAACAGAGCCAAATATCAACAGTACTTCTTCAAAATAGACTTGCCCAGGCCGAAAACCGACTTCTGTGCATGGGCCACGAAGTTTCAAGCGCACTGTATGTGTGCCTGCACGTGATATTTTGTGGAAGAGCCACACTTAAGGGGCCAAAGAGCCGCATGTGGCTCGCAAATCGCAGTTTGCCGACCATGGGCCTAGTCAGTTGCTTTTTTGTCTTCTTTCTGATTACCTTTAAGGACTTTTATCATGAAGTATCTATCCCAATGGATAGGGGAATGAAAAGAGATAAATCAGAAGTCAGTCATCATTGCTACCATCCCCATAGTCTTTGGGCAAAAGTTATGATGGAGATGATGTTCACTTTTTACTAGAGTGGGAATTATCTGTGGATTTAAATTTTTAATGGTGAATATTTACCCCTATGTTTTCTTCTAATAGTTTTATTTTTTTTAGCTCTCATATTTAGATTGTTGATTCATTTTGGGTTAATTTTTGTTTATGGAGTGAAGTAGGGGTATTATAGCTCCATTCTTTTGCATTTGGTTTACTCAGTTGTCCCAACACCATTTGTTACAGAGAAAATTGAATGGTCTTGGCATCCTTGTCAAAAATCAATTGGCCATATATGTTTGTGTTTATTTCTAGACTCTCAGTTCTATTTCACTGGTCTATATGTCTATCTTTATGTCAGTATGACACTGTTTTGATTACTACAGCTTTTTGATAAGTTTTGAAATCAGAAAACGTGAGTACTCCAACTTTGTTTTTCTTTTTAAAATAACGTTTGACTATTTGGGGTCCCTTGAGGTTGTATATGAATTTGAGGATTGGCATAAATTTGGCAATGGATTCTTAGATTTGACATACAAAGCATAAGTAACAAAAGAAAAATAGATAAATTGAACTTCATAAAAATTAAAAGCATTTGTGCACCGAAGGCATTATCAAGAATGTGAAAGGGCAACATACAGAATGGGAGAAAGTATTTGCAAATCACATATATGAAAGGGTTTAATATCCAGAATATATAAAGAATTCTTACAACTCAACAAGAAAAAGACAAACAACCCAATATTTAAAATGGGCAAAGAATAGGACCAGACATTTCTCCAAAGAAGATATACCAATGGCCAATAAACACATGAAAAGATGTTCAAAATTATTGGTCATTAAGAAAATGCAAATTGCCCAGCCAGTGTGGGTCAGTGATTGAGCATCGACCCATGAATCAGGAGGTCACGATTTGATTCCCTATCCAGATTGTGGGCTCGGTCCCCAGTGTGGGTCATGCAGAAGGCAGCCGATCAATGATTCTCTCTCATCATTGATGTTTCTATCTCTCTCTCCCTCTCCCTTCCTCTTTGAAATCAACAAAAACATATTTTTTAAAAAAATGCAAATCAAAACTATAGTGGGATACCACTTCACACTCACTAGCATTGCTTTAATAAAAACAATAAAATGAAAAGTCTTGGCAAGTATAGGGAGAAATAAGAACCTTTATACATGGCTGGTGGGAATGTACAATGATGCAGCTACTATGAAAACCATTTTGGCAGTTCCTCAAAAAGTTAAACATAAACTTACTATATGACGCAGCATTTCCATGCCTACAGATTTACCCAAGAGAAGTGAAAACATAGGTCCACACAGAAACTTGTATATGAATGTTTATAGCAGCATTATTCATAGAAGCCAAAAGGTGGAAACAACCCAAATGCCCATCAATGGATGAATGGATAAACAAATTGTGATATATAAACCCAATGGGGTATTGTTCGACAATAAACAAAAACAAAGTACGGGTACAGGCTGCAATTTAGATGAACCTCAAAAACATTGTTAAGTGAAAGAAGTTAGAGACAGAAAGTCACATTTTATATTATCCTTTTTAATTGATAAATTCAGAATAGGCAGGTCCACAGAGGCAGAAGGCAAGCTGCGGGGAGAGGGAATGTAGAGTATGATTACTAAATGTGTATGGGGTGTTTTTCTGGGATGATGAAATGCTTTAAACTAGGGAGAGGTGGCTGTTTAACCACATTGGGAGTACATTAAATGTCACTAAGTCGTATACTTTATAATGATTAACTGCAAGTTTATGAATTTCACTTTACTTTTAAAAAAGGTTAAGAAAATCAAGCCAGGCCCTGGCTGAGTAGCTCAGTTGGTTCGAGCATCGTCCTGATATGGCTATGCCAAGGTTGTGGGTTCAGTCCCCGGTTAGGACACATACAAGAATCAACCAATGAAGGCGTAAATAATAAGCGAAACGACATCAATGTCTCTCTCTCTTCTTTCTCTCTCAAATCAATAAATTAAAAAAAAGAAAACGCAACCAGGAAAAAAATGATCAGTGGTTTCCTGTCTCCCCATAATCTGAATGAATGAATTGAATTAAGAACCCTAAATCATAACATGCGTTATAATTGCAAACTAACGTAAGACTCGTATACCATGTATCATAAAATTAATAAGGCTAGAATGGACCTTGTATAATATCTACGGTGTCTTCTAGAATTAATAAGGCTAGAAAGAAGGTTACGGTAAGAATACAAATCTTTATTGTGATATAATCTTCCCTAAAACAGATGCAAATGAATGAACACGAAGGTTTATATGGTTATGTAAGAAATCATCTGTCATTTTTAAATGGGTATGTGAGTTATAAATGTGTGTGTGCATGTGTGCATATGAATGGTGTTGGGGGTAACAGAGTCAAAGAAAGTACAAAATGAGGAGAATTAGTAAACTAACCAGGATTCTCATAATCCCTTTGGCATGATCTCAAAATACCAATGCAATAATGAAGCACATTGGAAGCCAGTGCTTGCTGTGGGCTTTCAGAGCGTTTTCTAAGCAATAGCCCAGGAAACATCTCTAAGGGCTCTGAGTACCAGTTATGACATCTGAAGTGTGTGTAATCAGTAGATTCCTGAAGAGAAACTGGCATCTGTAAAGGAGGGGCTAAGCATGCCTTTGCTGAATAAAAGGTTCTCTTTCTTTAGGAGCAATTTCACATGGAACTATTTGGATATTTTTGACAAATTTGTGCAAATTGGATTACTTCAGCCCATTAGCTACAAAGGGGGATGTGATGGCAGAATTTTACTTTTGTTATTTGTAGTTAATAATAATAGCTAGCATTTATTGATGATTATTCCATGCTCAGCACTATTCTAAGTATTATACCTATAACAATCTCATTATTCCTCTTAATAATCCTATAAGGAAACAGAAACACATGGACAAAATAGTTTGTCCAACACCCACAGTCAGGAAGAACCAGAGCTGGACTCATACCCAAGCAGTCCAGGTCCAAAGTCCACATTCCAACCACCCTGGTAGGGGATAGTGGGGCCTCACATCCACCCCATGCTGTGCAGGCCAAGCCATGGCCCAGGCCTACCTTTTTTTAATTTGCATATATGCTAGTGGTGGCCCTACATCAATGCAATGGGAACTGTTTTTTTGTTTGTTTGTTTTTTCATTAATCTCCAGTGGGCACAAACTGTGTTTAGAAATTAAATTCTTGCATTAAGGAGAAAAATTGCCAGCACTTACTTCTATATTTGATGATTCTTCCTTATCTGTAACATGTTTTTCAAAGGAGATCTTATCCTTATTTTTGTGCCCATAACCTTACTAGTCATTTATTATTGTTAACACCTCCAAAGTCAGTTGTCTCTTATTAAAACACGTCTACTGTTGAGGAGAAAAATAAAGCTATGAATAAAATCTGACTTCAGTAACTTTTCACATGTCCTCCTAGGAGCCAAGAAATTGATACCTGCTTGTGCGGAAACTCTGCAGTCCCTGTCTGAAAAGCTTCACCTCTTGCTTACTAAGGTCAGTCTGTTCCTGTTATTCTGTCTGTGTTGGCGCCCTCTGGTGGTTCAATTATGTGAACTTGAATTTTAAATGCTTTTAACAAAAGTGTTTTGAAGCCTTGATTTTGCCTATTCAAAGTGACTGACAGATTTCCCCTGGTTATATGCCGTGATACCAAGGAAGGGACTTACTGTCCAGGTGGCAGTGGTGATTTTGTAAACAGACATCAGCTTGAATGCTATTGATGGGCAAAGGGCTTTTCAAAATTTTGGTTTGAGGTATAACATTATCTAGTAAAGTGTGCAAATTAAAAGATTATAGATATACTAAAGGCCCGGTGCACGGATTCATGCACATTGAAAGGAAATTAATTAGAAGGTGGCCAGCGGGGCAGGAGTGGGCAAGATGGGCCGGACACACCCTGAGCCAACCTCCTACGGTCCCTCCCTGGCCAGCCACACCTGGGCTCGAAGGGCATCTGCAGAGTGAGCGGGGTCCCTCCGGCAGGTGGGGTCCCTCAGCCTGGCCTGTAGGGATTGGGCTCCCTCCTCTCTGGTTCCAGGGTGTGTCACCCGAGAAACCCTGCTGCCAAGTCACCGCAGCTTGGCAGCTCCTGCATTGAGTGTCTGCCCTCTGGTAGTCAGTGCACGTCACACCTAGCGGCCGGTTGGACAGTTGGATGGTCGCTTAGCCTTTTATATATATAGACTAGAGGCCCGGTGCACAAAAATTTGTGCACTGGGGGCGGGGGGGTCCCCCAGCACGGCCTATGCCCTCTTGCAGTCTGGGACCCCTCGGGTGATAACAACCATAGGTAAGGCTTTTTATTTTTTTTTATTATTTTTATTTTTTAATATATTTTTATTGATTTCAGAGAGGAAGGGAGAGGGAAGGATAGATAGAAACATCAATGATGAGAGTGAATCATTGATCGGCTGCCTCCTGCACGCCCCCTACTGGGGATCAAGCCCGCAACCCGGGAACGTACCCTTCACCAGAATCAAACCCGGGACCCTTCTATCCACAGGCCGACACTCTATCCACTGAGCCAAACCGGGTAGGGCTAGGTAAGGCTTTTTAAATATTGGTTTGCTTATTAGCATTCAGATCTATTTTGCAGTAGAGAAAACCACCTGTAGTCACAGAATCACCACCATTGTCAAAGTACCTGTGGGGAGTGGTTCATTAAGTGGCAACTGAGATGAAAATATGTTGTGTACAGAGGCTGACTCTAAGGTGGCACAAAGATAAGAACTGTCCTCCACTCCAAAGTGAAAAGGACTCAACTTTGTGCCTTTGCTTGGCTGCAATCTCTTTGCTCTCTCTTGAACAGTTTTCCAATTCTATTCCTTCTCTTCTGTTCAAAACACTTTGAGTGCTGTGTGTCCAGGATGTGAGTACACAGGGGAGGAAGTAGTGTTCCCTGCCCTTCAAGAATTCAGGGACCAGTTGAGTTTAAAGCAGAAAGAGGAGGCGAGTGATTCCAAACCAGTGTGTTAAGTGTGACAGTAATAACAGCTGACATTTATAGAGTATGTTGTCCTAGTATTTCTGTCAGGACATTCCCTTCATCTTCTCATTTAACCCTCGTCGCTATTACCTTACTTTACTGGTGAGAAAGTGAAGACACAGAGGGACTGGTGATTTTCCCTGAGGACAAAATAGCTGGTTAGTGTGGTGGCCAGGATTTGGCTGCACCACCCACATATGTATCAGTTTCTCAAGCATGGCATTGGAGGCACATGCAGGGCATGGAGGAGAGCAGGGAGATCTTTGACTATCTTGTCTGTTGAGCGGCCCAACAAGGAGCCATTATCAGCACTCCAGAAAAATATGCCAGAAGGCCTCTCTTTTTTTCTGATGCAGCTCTAGTTCAGCCCCCGACTTGCTATCTTACAGACTCGAGCAAAAACTGGCCACACCATTGAAATATAGCAAAAATTACTTCAGAATTAACACTTGACTATTCATTGCTATGGCACAAATTTCTACAAATCACAGGTAATCAACCGAATCAGGTATCAAACGATGCTTTAAAAATTTCTATTTAAACTGATGATGTGAGTGCTGCTCACCTATCAGTGATTTCTTTTTTCAGTGTTGAAAGCACAGTGGAAGGCATCACTGTAACCTTAGGGAGCTCCAAATAGTTCAAAACTGATCAGTGTACTGGAGCGAGATTTTGAAATCCCACCTGAGGTGGTGTTTGCACCTTCCTCTTGTCAGATTCTCTAAAGCAGGCAAAGACTGGGGACCAGGACAGCAGAGCCTTCTCTCAAAATCGCCAGTAGAACCTCTTCCTCTCAAACATAGACGAATTGTGTCGTCGTCACTATGATGTCCTCACACTTAGGCTCCTCAGAGGACAAGGACCAAGTCTGACTTCAGTATTATTTACAGCAGGCCAGGTGCTGATGGGAATGGGAAAATTATAACAGGGTACAGTAGTAGTTAGGATGGTGTTAATGTGGGACGTGATTCCCGACCCCTTCAAGCCAACTTGTATGACGCCAAGGTGTACTGTAAAAATCAGGTTTGTGCAGTTGTTTGAAGAGAAAATAAGGCAGGAGCATTGAGCAGTCCCAACAGCAGTCAGACCTGCCCACCTCAAAAGACCCAACCACATTGTGAGCAGTGATTTGTTTTCATCGGTTTAATGTTTAAACTTTGTTGGGGTTGCAGTTTTACTTCCGAGTTTTAATTTTGTTATGGTTTTATAGCTGTAAAGAATTATCAGCATAAAAACATATTTATTTTATACCTCATCTTAAAACAAAATGACTAAAGACATCAACATAATGGGTTGATAACCCAGAAAAGGTTTTCTTCCTTGAGTTAAAAGGGGTCAGTTTATTTATTACTCACTAGTTTGAGAAGCGCTGTGCTATGTATCCCTTGGGCCTACAGAGGGAGACAAACACAGGCCTGGCTTTTCAGAAGCTTAAATCAATAGCATTCATCCATTCCAGTGGACAAAACCGAAGAAGTTATACACCAACATTTTTGAAGTGATGACACTACATTTATTGCTGAGTTTTTTCTCTACTCTTGTTACTCCCTAAAAGTTGCTACTTAGCAAATAGTTATATTCTGCATTTCCTATTGGAATCTCCCTGACATCGTCGTAATTTTTTTTTTAATGTGCATACAGTAAAGTTCATTCTTTGTAGTGTATAGTTATATGGAGTTTGACAAATGCATAGAGTCATATATCCACTGCCCCAGTAATTTATCTTGAGTAACTTTTAGTGGTTTGGGCATTTTGGGGAAATGGTTCATTCTATCTAAGTTGGTGAATTTATGAACATAGAGGTGTTTGTAGTATTTCCTTATTGTGCATATGCGATCAGTCATGAGGTCCTATCTTTCATTCCAGATATTGGTAAATTGTGTCTCTCTCTTCTTCTTGGTCAGCCTGACCAGAGGCTTATCAATGTTATGACTTAGTAAAAAAAAAAATCATCTTTTGGGTTAATTAATTTAATGTACTTTTTTTGTTTTTCATTTCATTGATTTCAGTTCTATATTATTTCCCTTCATCTGCTCACTTTATACTTAATTCACTGCTCTTTAATTTCTTAAGGTGAAGGAATAGATCACTGAATTTAGGTCTTTCTATAGATCTTTTCTCATGTAAGCATATAATGCTATAAATTTCCATCCAAAGATGCTTTGGCTGCATTCTACAAATTTTTGATACGTTGTATTTTTATTTTCATTTAGTTCCAAATATTTTTGCATTTCCCTGACGGCTTACTCTTTGACCCATGGATTATTTAGATATGTATTACCTAATTCCCAAATATTTGGGATTTACCAGATAGATATTTTTCTGTTATTAATTTCTGGTATAATTCCATGTGATTTGAGAATATACTCTGTATATTTTCTATTCTTTTAAGTTGTTAAGGGTTTTATGTCTGAGAATACTCCCTATGCACCCGAGAAGAATGTGTGTTTTGCTGCGGTTGGATTCAGTGCTCTATGTATGTCACATGGACAAGTTGGTTGATGGTGTTGCTCTGGTCATCTATATCCTTACTGATTTTTCTGCCTACTCATTCTGTCATTTTCTGAGAGAAGAATGTTGAAGTCTTCATCTAAAGTTGTAGGTTTGTCTATTTCTCCTGCAACATCTACCAGTATTTGTCTTGTGTATTTTGAAGTTATCGTTGGGAGCATACACATTTAAGATGGTTATATTTTCTTGGAGAATTGACTGCTTTTTCATAATATAATATCCTCTTTATATCAGATAGTATTTGCTATTATGAAGTCTACTTTGTCTAAAATTAATGTAAATTCTTTGTTAGTGTTTACACGATATATCTTCCTTCATCCTTTTATTTTTAACCTAAATAGGCCTTTATATTTAAAATGGGTTTCTCACAAAAAAATGGGTTTCTCATAGATTGCATATTCTTGGATGTTGGTTGGTTGGTTTTTTGTTGTTGTTGTTGTTGTTGTTCTGATCATATCTGTCTTTTAATGGGTGTGTTTAGACCATTCATATTAAAGATGAATGTGATGGGATTAAAATCTATCATCTTACTGTTTTTTATTTGTTTCATTTGTTATTTATTTATTTTTACCTCTTTTTCTGCCTTGTCTATGTTTAATTCAATATTTAAAAACTTTTTTAATGATTGCCCTAGGGTTTACCATATACATTAAAAAAATAAAATCTGAGCCTATTTTCAAATATATTATACTATTATACATGTACTATTATACATGTAATATATACTATTATATATGCTGTAAACACACAATCCATTGTTAATATTGTTGCTTTAAACAGTTGGTTATTTTTAGAGCAATTAAAACAAGACAAAAATAATTTTATAAGACCTTCATTTATTTTATTTCTGACACTCTTTATTTCTTGGTGAAGATCCAGTTTTCTGGCATATATCATATTCTACCTTTAAGAATTTCCTTTAATATTTCTTATAAGGTAGGTTATCTGTTTGTAGGTAGGTCCCTACATTTTTGTTTGTTTGAGAAAGTCTTATTGTTTTTATACATTAGAAGGACATTTTTCTGGATGTAGAATTCACGATTGATGTTTCTCCCCCTTTTAGCACATTGAAGATATCATTCTATTTACAGTTTCTCACAAGTAATCTGCTGTAATTGTTCCTTTGTAGGTAATGTGTTTTCACTGCTGGCTTCCTTTAAGATGTTGTCTTTGTCATTGTTATGTCTTGGTGTTTTACTTTTTGTTTTGTCTTGTTTTATTTGCTTTGTTTTGTTTTGTTTTTAATTCTTCTTGGAGTTCTTTGAGCTTCTTGGGTGTTAGCTACTAATTTAGAAAACTTTCAGCCATTATTTCTTGAATATTTTTTTGTCTATTCTTTTTTCTCCTTCTGAGGTTCTAAATTACACATAAGTTATGATATTGTGCCACACTTTGTTCTATTTTTTTCTCACTCTTTTTTCTCCTTGTTTTTTAGTTTGGGTAAATATTATTGACCTATATTCAACTTTATTGCTTGCTTCTTTGACTACATTAAGTTTACTGATGAGCCTGTCAAAGATATTCTTCATAGCTGTTACTAAGTTTTTTATTTCTAGCATTATCATTTGATTCTCTTACTGTTTCTATTTCTGTACTGAAATTATCTGAGTTTGCATATTGTTTACTTTTCCATTTGGTCCTTTAACATATTAATCATAGTAATTTTAAATTCCCTGGCTGAGAAACCCAACATATGTCCAAGTCTAGTTTTGAGGATTGCTTTGTTTTTCCAGACTATTTTTCTTCTTGCCTTTTGTATGCCATGTGGTTTTTTCTGTTGAAAGGAGAGCATATTGTATAGGAAAATAGATACTAAGTAAATATTTTTTATGCCAAGATATGAGCATGCCTTTCCTTCTGCCAGGCCTTTAATGTGACAGTTTATGTTAATCTAGTCAGAAATTGGACTGGAAGTTTATTGTTGCTATGGTTACCTTCAGTGCTCCAGAGGCTTCATATTCCTCTAGTGACACTTTGATTTCATTTCCCCTCTTGGTTTTGGGTCTTCACTTGGGCTAACCTCGTGACAGAGTCTGAATCTTGTTCTCTCAGCAACATTCCACTGCAACTCTTGTTAGCATGGTGGTAGGAGATGGGTGAGGGTTGGCCTCTTATGGTCTCAGGAAGCCTCAGTCTTAGACACTGGAAACCTGAGTCTGAAGTGTTCCCACCCCTCTCCAGCATAGGGCTGGACCTAGCCAGTATTCTTGTTCCTCCCCCAGTGGGAGAACTTCCCCTTCCCCCATTCTTCTGGCCTAGCTGCGGTCAGTTTCCACCAGTGCCCTTAGGTACAGTTTTGTTTTCCTTCCCTCTGCAGATTAAGGCTTTGTTGGGTAGGGGACATAAAGGAGATGTCTCAGGGTGAGGTGGACAGTGGCTGCTGTTCTTCCCCAGTTACCACCTTACAGGTCATTTTCTTGGGATTCTTCCTGGTCTTCCCTGTGAGCACCTGGAGTTCTCAAGGGGAAAACCTGCAAGGGGGTGTGACCCCTCCTATGTTTGAAGCCCCCTGGGACTTGATGCTTTCGTGCTAGCCCACAGTTGGCCTTTAACAATTCTTTAAAGATGTTTAGGTTAATCTTCTTAGCTTTTATGGGATTCAGCCACATCTGTCCCAGATAAGCAAATGCTTGAATCTTGTTTCTCCCTGCAGGCCTTTGTCTCTCTCTTGGTTTTAAGGTAGTTGTTTGTCTGCAAAAGTGGGTGGGGCAAAAGTGGGTTTACAATTGTGAGTACACAAAACATAGAATTTATTCTTGTATTGATATTTATTAGTTATTGTATTATTTTCCATACAAACAACTGTAAACCTACTTTTGCCCCCTCTGAATTAGTTCTCTGATAAGTTCAAGAAAAGTTGTTAATTTGAAGTTTATCCAGCTTTTTGGTGGAAACAATGCTTTTTTCAGCTCTTAATTCTCTGACCTTTCATCACAACCATTATTTATGTTTTAAAATTCAAATTTCACCAGCATTAACCCAATTTTTAAAGTTTTGGAGGACTTTTGCCACAATCCAAAAAACATCTTTCTAAGTATATTTGGAAACTAGAACTGGGAATCACCAGTGAAGAGGGTATAAAGATGTGATGGCATAATATTTTGGGTCACTATTTTATATATTTTTTTCTTTTCTGTATGTTTCTCTTACTCAAATGTGGAGCTGATTCTGTGTTTCATTGCCTCAAGGGGGGAGGTGTGATAAGACAGAAAAAAAAGGTAACTTCCAAGAATTTCTGGGTTTTGTCTCCAGAAGCCTGAGCCCATAGAACTTAGAAGGTTTGCAGAGATGGAAGGGCATAAGGGTTTATAAGAAGCAAAGAGGATAGCAGGAGGGAAAAGAGCCTTTCCCAGACTAGAAAAAAGTTTCCTGCACCAGGACTGGGTATGAAGGAAGGCCCTGGACCACAGCAGCGAGGATGCCACAGAACCCATGATCCAGGCAGACAGGACCCCTAAGCCACCTTACAAGAGAGTCCCATCTTAGGCATGACTTGGAAGCATAAAGTACCACCAGTTCTGAAAAGCCCGTAGGACCAAAGACAATGGGAGTCTTAGTAGAAACCTGTGACAAATAGCAGAGTTCTCCACCTCCACCGATAACCTTCACACTGCAGGATATGCTGGACACCTGAGGTGACCTTGAGGGGGGAGGGGCAGCTCCAAGAATGCCAGAGATTCTGTTTTCTCAGGAGCATGGAGAGATTGGAGCACCAAGTCCAATATAGTAGATTTCTAGAAAATAGAGATTTAATTTTCTTTGCACACTTTAATTGTGGATTGAGAATCATACCTGCTGCTACAGGATTCCATTCCCAGCAACCTGGCTATCGTTCTGTTTTGTTTAAAATGTTTTGGATTCTCGTGACTCAAGATTTTTTCCACTCCAATGCATCTGAAAGGTTCAATGTGCTCTCAATTGTAATGATTCCTCCTGGGCTCGGGTATGTGGTGATAGAGACTGTAGGGGTAAGGCAGTTCGAATGAATCTTCCAGGTGATTCTAAAACTATACATACTCCCCTCACTGGCTCCCTTTGCCCCCACTTGCCTGAGAATCCCTGTTCTCCCCTCTTGGCTTATATGCTTGTTTTTTAGGGCACGGCCTAACTCTTAAGAAGGAGTTGTCATCTTACAAAGATGCATGGAAAAGCAAACAAATATCTGTGAAAATGTATAGTGTTATTTACATTACAAACAACTAAAGAATAAGTGTATTTGTGAATCTGTAGATAGAAGAGAAAAAAAAAATCCCTGGATTTCCTCCTTGTGAAGTGGTGTTGACTCCGGAAAGCTGTCCTTCTTCTGACCCCACCACCCACAGGGGTTGTAAGAAGGATCATGTGAAACACAGAAGCATCTGAATGAAAATGCCCCCAAAGTGAACAACTGAGAGAATAACCGCATTTCTCCGGTTCAGTTCTGTTGACTGAGGGCCGGTGCTGGTGTGTTGAGAGCAGAGATGTGTGGTTTTCCTAGTGTTTCTGCCAATGAGACAGCAGCTGACGGGAATAAATGTTGGGGGAATAACGCCTTTTGCATGAGTTTTCCGGAGCATCTGTCGAATGCCATTGTGGAGAAACACAGTTTGAGACCTGGTGTGGAACTCATACTCTTATTTTTGTAAATGTTTCATCACCACATAAGGTCACAGCAACCTGATATCTTAAAGCTGCTGCTCAGCTTGTGCCCATTTCTCTAATCTAATAAAATGATATCATGGCATTTCTTCTCTCTTCTGGGGGAAAAAGGCCAGAAGCCAGGAATCTTTTGGAAATTGAAGCACAAAGCGAGAACCAGGTAGAGATCTCTAAAAATCTAGGTTAAAATGTTCAACAGGTGATTTATTGGAGCCTAGAAAACACCACCGTCCCAGACAGTGTGGGTGTCACCAGCGACTCACTGAGAGGGTCTAGTTGCTGCCCAGAGGGGCTGGATGTGGGTTGTTTCTTGGACTTACTAATGGAAGAAACTTCTGGGAACAGAAAAAGTCCTGTCTCTTAAATGTGTTTTTAAAAGTTGCTCCTATTACAGCGCCCTGGTGAGGAGCTCAAGCTCTGGAGTTAAAACTGAGCTTGAATCCCAGTTACTGCTGTGTGACTTCTGGTTAGTCACTGAAGTATAAAAGGGTGATAAGGCAGCACCTATGTCGAAGGGCTGTTGTGAGGATTAGATTAGGGAATGCAGTGCAGAGCCCGTGGAGCTTCACAGTCAGCACTAGGTAGTGCCAGCTCCGCTCTTCCTTTTTCAGTATTTAAGCCACAGGCTACCACTTTGTACCGTTACTCAAAGGTCGCTCCTCCCTAGAAAAGAAATGTCTGTTAACATCCAGGAGAAGAATAGAGATTTACATTTTTATTATTCCACTCACTGAGAAGAAAGAATTTTATATCCTTTTCAGGAGATTTGTTAGGGTCAAGCAACTAGGTTCTTTATGTAGGAGTCCCAACATATTATAGGGACAGTGAATTGCCGCCTAGCCTTCAGATACTTGATAGAAAGTCTAGTCTGGTGTTTGATTCTCTTGGGTTCAAGGCACTCAGACCCATTTGGTGGTAGAGAGTTATTGTAAGAATAGACAGAAAGATAAAAATGGCAGGGAATCATTTCGGCAGCCACAGAGCCATGCCTCCTGCAGGATTGGAGGGGCATTCACGGTTATGCAGAATCTCGGGCCCAGGGACCCCTCTGGCCATGGTCATCTCATTGCCCTCTGAGACCAGCTTCTCACTGCACTTGACACCAGTGTCTCCACCTAATATCTGGCCAGCTTCTCTGTCAACATCTACATCTGCTGCTCTTGCCTCCTCGAGATTCATACCCAGGAGAGAACTGTGTGGAATATTTTGTTCTTTGGTGTTTAGGGCTCCTGTTATGGTGCTGAGTTCTTATTCACAGAAAGCACTGGAATCACAAAAGGACAGAAAGAAAGGGACCCAGTTATTTCATGAAACGATGACTTAATGCCTTTATCCTTGGCTTTACTTTGTAAATTAGTAAGAGAGTCTTGAATTTAATGGCTGCCTCCCCAAGACCCTAGCTCAGGTCCTCGGATCTAAGACTCCTAGTTCTTAGGTACAGGTGGCAGATTTGTAATCAGAGAGATGGTTTTTCTGTTCTTATTACTCTCCACACTAGCTCGTATGCTAGGTTTCAAATCCACATTTCTAATTTGATCACTCTTTGCTTGCAGGATAAACTTCAGGTTAGTGACTGTTACTTAATTTGTTCAAATAGAAATGCAACAATTTGTGACAAATCAACTGACATGAGTATCCCCTGGCATGAAAAGATGGAGGACTGACTTAGCGAGAGGTCTTCTAGGAAGCCCTGCACCTGGACGTCACAACTGGAGGAGAGGAATAGAACCTAAATGATTATCATTTATTATGTCACCTCACTTAGTTAACATATAAAATGTCATTTCAATTTTACAGAAAATTATGTGAAGGCTAATGTGACCTTCAAGTGAATTTCTTTCTTAATAGTTCTTCTATAGGTTGCAAAATTCCTGGATGGTATAATGATCATTATCTTGAATTTTTAAAAAAATCAGCAAAAAGCATTCTGCTTTTTGTAATAACAACAGTGAGTTTATGAGATGAAACAACGAAAATCCCCAGATTTCAGAATAATTTTGCTCCAAACTATTAATTAAATATATAAGTATGTAATCACATATGTAAATCTGGGTTTTCCTTTGCTTGCAGTGCCCCTAGCTCAAACTCAAAGGGTATTTTTAGTTCCTCTTTTTCCTTTTTACCAAGCTTGATCAGTGAATGAGAAAGTCTTTTCAATCATCTACGTGTTGGAAAGTGTGTAGCTTTTGAATCACAGGGCGCATCTCACAATTAGAAATGCCCCCTCTTCAGGGCTCACACCAAGACTCTCAATAGGCATTTGTCACTAGTTTCAGATCTGACATGTCTTTGGGTAAAAGCCACTAGAAATGTTCCTTGAGATGGTGTAGGTGGGGAAAGCAATAAAAAAATGGAATTTTTGTTCTTTAACAAGTAAATTCATATTTGCTAGAAAGCTAAAGAGCTGTTTCTCACTTACAGTGTTTTTCCTAAAATGTTTGCCAAACAATTTTTTTTAAAGCAAAGCACATTTTCTCATTGCAACATTCTAAATACATCCTCATGGGATATTTGAGGTGACAGAAAAATATTTTATTACTACTGATAATGATCACTAACATTTATTGATGGCTTACTACCTACCAGGTATTGTTCTAAGATCTTTACCCCATCCTCTCATCCCCACAATGATAAGAGATACTGTCCCAATTTCCCAGATAAGGAATCAAAGTAATAATGAGTTTAAGTAACCAGCTCACAATCTCACGGTTGAAGTGGAGAAAGAATGAACTCAGACACTGACCCTGAGCCACCCCCTTAACCTCACCACAGTGCTGCCACCAACAGAGGTCCAGGTTCATCGGGAGGAGAGGGAGCATTTCATAGTCTGTCCAGCATGGAGATAAAATCCACTGTACAGTAAATTGGATCGTGGAGTTTAAGGTCTTCATCCTCACCCTTGATATCTTCCTACGAACTTATCTAGGATGGCCTTACTGTTTCTCTTGGCTTTAGACTCTCTCATGGTGGATGGTTGGGAAATATTAATTGCATGATGTAGATTCACTCATTATATGGGACTGAGTCTACTAGTTCCCTCCCTCCCTCGGGTATTTATAGAATAGGTAGTTGAATATTACCAATTCAGTTTAACTGAGTTGAATGCAGATGTTGTAGTTTCACAAGTGCTACTGAGAAATGGTTGCAGAAATCAGACAAATGAAGATTTTATAATTATGTTTTATTAATGATAAAGCTGGATTGTGGCAACAGTCAGACTCTCTTATGCTTTTCCCCACATCTAAAACTTTGTATACCACACCTAAGGGAAGATTGGTGCTGCAGACATACATATGTATACATATATATGTATTGCTGTACATACATAGCAAAACAGCCACATCAGCTCTATCTACTCTGTTCCTCCATTGGAACAAAGTGAGAGCGAGGCCTTTGGACCTGGGCCTCACAGCAGGTGGGCTCTGATCCCTCTCATGATTGACACCCAAGAGGCAGGAGGTGAGTGCAACACACCCGTCCTCAGACAAGGAGATCCAAAAAGAAAGAGGGAGAAAGGACTGAGTCTCATGCTTAGTCTTTTCAACTTCACCAAGCAGACAGGTACAACTTGGCCCTCAGGGAGAGTAAACAGGGTGAGAGAGGGGCGGGCTGCAGCTACTTTCCAATGGTTTTAAATGAAAGTTTCTATCATATGGTCCAAAGCCAGAACTCTATGAGGGAGGGAGAGGGAAGATTCCCTCCAATGCTAGAAACCTGCCTTGGCAATGAGTTCTTACTCATGTAAAACAGGGACACAGATCTATTGCACCTAGAGTGAAGGTTCCTAGAGTGAAGGTTCCTGAGGGGAGAGTGTGTGTGTGTGTGTGTGTGTGTGATTTATTTAAGACTTGACCATAATCGTGTGAGGTGAGAGATACGAAGCCAGTTGACAGCAATTAGGTAGCTGGGAATGCACTCACCACGGCCTCCTGAGAACATTTCAGTCAAGGGGAGAGGCTGGATATTTTCTGTGTCTGAGAGGCAGGAGCATCCTATTTGACATAAGGAAGCATCCGATTTAGGGAGCATTTAATTAATACTGTATTACTTCCAGCACTTTAGGAATTCCATAATGGAGCAACCCAACCAAGTACAACTAACTGAAGATCAATTTGATTTGACTTTTCACATGGTAAGGTGGAAAAAGTACTAATGTATACAAATTCACAACTGTCTCATTTTAAGGATAATTGTTGTCTTAGTAGCTCAGTTCCTATGCCTTTGGTGTTCTGGTCAAGAAAATGGGTAGAAAGGAGAATTGGGAGATGTGAAGAGATGCAACTTGATTACATAGGAAAATGCACAGAGCCACCTAAGGAAGCAAAGAAAACACCAATCATCCAGGAAGGATAGCAAGAGAGAAAAGGGGGTAGTGACAGGAGAGGCAGCCTGGGCTGGAGACTTTGGAAGAGAGGAAGAGAGAAATTTGAGTAGCTGCCACGAGCTGTGTGATTTGGGGAAGAGAGGAATGGAGAGGATTTGTAACAAGTTTGTAATAGGCACTTCTGAGTAACTCTGTCTTACCAACATCAAAAGAAAGCTTTAAGCCCGGCAGGCGTGGTTCAGTGGTTGAGCTTCGACTTATGAATCAGGAGGTCACGGTTCAATTCCTAGTCAGGGCACGTGCCCGGGGTTGCGGGCTCGATCCCCAGTGTGGGGCATGCAGAAGGCAGAAGGCAGCCAATCAATGATTCTCTCTCATCATTGATGTTTCTATCTCTCCTTCTCCCTTCCTCTCTGAAACATATGTGTGTGTGTGTGTGTGTGTGTGTGTGTGTGTTATAAATCCATATATATGTATATAATTTTGTTTTAAATAAAGAACGCTTTAATAAAGATCTTCATCACTCTTCAAGATTTGGGAATTGGATTTCTTAGATAAATTATCATGAGGGGACAGACTTTAAGGAATGACAAAGAAGCCCATATGTATTTGTATCTGTCAATTTGGCTCTTTCTAGGTTGGGCATCCAGTGGTACTGGCAGGGGGTGATTGTAAAAAGATGAGCCAGGAGGTGGCTGGAGTGCACAGAAGGATGTGATAGTGGCTCAAGGAGAGTAGTGACAGGGACATGTTATAAAGTGGTCCTTGGCAGAAGCCAGAGATCTGAGGTATTATCTCCTTTCTAGTCACTCTTGGCCAACACACTTCCTGTCTCCTATCAATGGGCTTCCCTAGCTGGGCCTTGTGAACAGTCTCTGGCAAGCTGCCTCTGGGCCTTCCATCCTGAGGATGTCTGCTGGAGAGAAAGGCCTGGTGGTGAGGCAAGGTCCCTGCTGGTGGGTACAGTGTTATAAACGTCACTGTGCTGGGCTTCAGGGTCAGCCTTGGTGCTGGATGACTCTTCACTTGCTTAGCCTCAGTTTCCTCATCTGTAAAACAGTCTTGGCAAGTGGATATCAATGATCCCTTTTGGTTATAACATCCCAAGATACCTTTCCAGGTACTCATTCCATACAGCAGTGATTGGTGCCAGTTTGTCCTGTGCCTGAGGCCTGGCCAATGCCCCTTCCCCTCCCAGATATTCATCCCTTTCGCTTCATGCCCTTCCCAATCAGACCTGACTAGGAGTGAGCAAGGCCGGTGGAGTCATGGCTAGAGCAGGAAAGCTGCCTGCTTTTCTTTAATCTTAATGCGGACGGATCATGAGAATTCTCATGTTTTCTGTTCTAAGGCTTGTGGCCAATCACAAGAATTCTTTAGAAATATATTAGCTTGTAAGAACATGTAATAAATAACTTCAAAATAAAATGGGTATTTAATTTTAAAGCATGCCTTTAACATTTACATAAAACATTTTTTTGTACTCACCCAATAGAAACTTATTTGGCCACTGGGTAAGGCTAGCAATAAAACTACTGGTCCGCAATGTGTTAAGCTCTAAGCTAACTGGGGGAGCAGGTGTCTCCTCAGTGACCCAGGCGCTCTGGGAACCACAGCCCCTACACGTGTACACATGTAGATTGAGATAGTAGATTGTCTTTGGAGGTCAGACAGCTTGCATAGCAGGAGGAGGCAGCTTTGTTTTTCTACAGACACTTCTCAGAGCCACTGAAACAGCAACTGGATAAATATAGAAGGATGACGCATGAACTCTGAGTGGATGTGTGCGCGTTAGCATGCATGCACAAACAAGCCTGTGAGCTGGAGACTGCCACGTGGCCCACAACCTCCAGGAATCAACACCGAGGCTCCCATAGCCGGAGAGTCTGAGCAGAATGTGGTGTCATCAAAGAAGCCTGGCAGGAGGGTGAGATGAGGCCGCGAGCACAGTCATGCCCTCGGCTCCTTGGAGCTCTCTCAGAGGTTGCCCTCCAGTCGGCCCAGGCTATATATAACCCTGCTTACTGCAGTGCACATGCGATCTTTCTGAATGAAATACCAGAAATCCTTCCAGACTCTGTGAGAGCATCAGCTAAGTGGCATTTGAAAGCCCTAGAAAATGAGTAGGAAACTGAGCAGGTGTTTTGCTCATTGTGAAAGGCAAACACTGATTTGGAAGGTTTCAAGGTAGGGAACATGGGCCAAACTCAGTACTGCCAATTTTTAATTACCTGCACAATTAGCAGCCTGGCTTAACAAAGCCTATTTTGTCAAGCTCTGTTTTAGAACTAGTGAACTGCAGCAATAGCACTAAACAGATGAACAGTGCAGTGATCATATCCCACTCTCAAAAACCAATGCTCTGCCCACACAATCCTGGAGCAGGCCCTCCCACCAGCAGCTATCTGACACTTCCTTCTTGGCCATGACTAAATTGGCATAAGGGCAGGGATCATGTCTCTATAAGGCCACCTGCCCTGTGGTTGATCAATCCATATTAACTAAACTATATTAAATCAATTTGATGTGCATCAACAGTAACTTCTTGGGATAAAAAACTACAAAAACAGAGTCTTCTCTCTTATTACCATCCCTAGTCATGACTGTCATTTGAAATAACTTCAAACCATTTAATGGGAAGGCATACAGCACCTAAAGGTTACTAGATGGCATCTCCTTGGGGACAGGATCTCTGTGGGAGACCCAGTATCAGGTGACCATCAGGCCTTGGAATGCTTTGGCACGGGTCCCCTTATAAAACTTGTATATGCTTCAATCTGTTTCTCAGGTCAGGCCTAAGAGACTCAGACAGGCCTAAGAGGACTCTGAGGAACAAGGGGGCTCAGAAACAACAGCAGAGGACTTTGCCTCTGGGACTGAGGCAGAGAAGCAGAAACCATAGGCCCAGAGCAGCTCCTGCTCAGCTTTCACTGAGCGTGCAGCCCTTTCATTCCTGAGTCAGACAGGTGTTGGCTGTCTCTTCTCCAGAACTAACCCTAGGGTGATCGTGGTGGAAGGAATCTCAGACTCCCCGAGAGAGACCAGGCAACGCGCCCCTTAAGCCACGATTCTGATTCCAGCGACTCTCCCGTGGGTCGGGCAGTGGGCCAAGTGGTGTTCATTGCAGAGTCACTCAGAAGATCTTGCCCCCAAATATGGACTCAATAACTAATTCCACCATCATAAATACATTTGCGAAAGAAATCCATTGCTTTTTCTTTGAGAGTCATCCGCAAACACTATACGAAGAAATGCTTTTCCTTCCCACCCTTCCCCTACTGATATCTGTGATGTACAAGCTACATATATTAGGTTTCCTTACCAACTGACTACCAGTTAGGTTAGGCTAGAGGGGGCCCTGGCTGGAAGTCAGAGGGCTGGGGAAGGGGAGCAGGAGAGGTATTTCCACTCTTCTCTCTCTGCCTCAGTGGTGTCTCTGGTGGTTTCTTCCATGGTTCCAGCTGCCACCAGGCAGCTCAGCCATGACTCCAGTGTTCTCACGGTGGTCCAGCTCTCGTCCCCTGGTACCTCCAGCTCCAGCTGTTATGAATCTCTACCTCATCATCTCCCGTTGGTTCTTCAGCTCTTCTACCCCTTTTTTAAAAAAAATATTTTTATTGATTTCAGAGAGGAAGGGAGCGGGAGAGAGAGATAGAAACATCAACGATGAGAGAGAATCATTGATTGGCTGCATTCTGCATGCCCCCCACTGGGGATCAAGCACGCAACCGGGGCATGTGTCCTTGACTGGAATCGAACCCAGGACCCTTCAGTCTGTAGGCTGAGGCTCTATCCACTGAGCCAAAAACAGCGAGGGCTCTTCCAACCTTTCTGTAGTGAGTTTCCCTTTTGTGAACTACCTGACTTGGGCTCTATTTTCTTGTCTCAACCCTGACTTATTCAAAGGGTTGGCGTATAAGCAATATAAGAGAAATGAATGGTTTATTTCTCTGCACCACCTACAGTGGCATTGAAGTCCTAGGGAGCTAAGGGAAGGACCCCAGGGAAGGAAAGGTGAAGAATTTGCCCTACTCTTGTCTATCCCACAAAAGACCCCTCTGACTCTGGTGTTGTGTGGGAAAGCCACAACCCAGCAGCCCTCTTCCGCCATCCTGACGCATCACTCTCAGGCTTTTACCACAGAGTCTCTGCCCCTGCTGAAATCTGCCTGCCAGCACCCATGCTTGGGAGCTCCCAGGGCAGGCTTCTGCACATCCACCCTTCTCCCCGAACAGCTTCTCTCTTCTCACCTCTGTCTACATGGCCCTTCCTCCTTTGCAGCCCAGCTGAAAGCCTGAAATCTGAGCACCCTGTACTGTTACACGTCCTTCAGCAGGTGACGGATGGGATCTGAGCTTAATGCTCTTGCACTCTTGAGCTTGTTTGTTTTTGCCAGAGACCTTGTAGTTTTCTTTACACACGCTTTCTTATTTGACCCACAGAAGCTTAAGGTCTATATGGTGATGAGACCATGATTGCTATTTCTTTTGCTGCCTTCCCCTGCCCCACGCTCAGCCCCTCCACCTTCCAGCCCTCATCCCCCTACTATTGTAACATTTAGCACTGTCCAACCATTGATATGCTGCCTAAACAAGTCCCCTCAGCTAGGAAGATAGGTTTATATCTATCTGTCAGGACAGCATGCTTTCTGTGGGAGCAAGGCTGGTCTCAAACACGTCAGATCTGTTCTCTCATGGACAGACCCTCCCTGCTCCCCCCCCCCCCACCAGTAGAGTGCAGTTTCCAGGCATGAGGTTTGCACAGTCCTTACTTTTATTTCTCCCTGGGCCTTGCATGTTTCAACACTTCATTTGCAATGCAGTTGTTTTTATCCCAGCCCAAACCTCCTGAAGGGGATTCTTGCTGATGGCCTCTGTGGCAGAGACGAGCTCCTGCCTGAAGAGATAAATTATTTATGGTGAGTGGTGCCCTAATGGATTGTGTGATCAATAATGCTTATAATAGCACAGCACGGACAAATCACAGAAGGGCTCGAATGCGCATCTACATCATTCTGAGAAGACGGGGTCCACCAGATAGCAAGAGGAGAAAAGGGGTACTCGTGACGTCAACCTCAAGTGGTTCTGAATGAGGAGGAAAGTGCAGTATTGTTTTCTTCTTTTTTTAATTTAAAGGGACAGGTCAGCTCTTAGTCATGAAGATGACTGCACCAGAATGCCACTTAGCAAAGACCAACCTCGCTGCTCTAATTTAGCCATGAGCCTCCCCATGTTTCCGAGTTTCCCAGAGGCTCTGCCTAGAACAAGCTGAATTTCTCCTGGTGTTGGTATATGGCAGGCCTGCAAGTAATAAAGACATTAGTATCTGTTGCTTAGAGTATTAATTGCTTCACTGCAGCTCGGAGCTTCAGTTCCTAGGCAACAGCCAGTATCTCAGCAGACCTCCGTGCAGACGTATGGTCCCAAGTTTAAACTTTCTCGAGACTCTGCTCTTGTTTGCCTGCTGGAAAGCTCCACTGGGCTCTCCAGCTGGAATTTCATATTCATCATGTCCCGAACCAGTGGCATTATCTCGGTATCTCTCCCCACCTCCTGCCTGCTACCTTATTGCTCATTGTACCCCCATCCCTGTTTTTCCTCTTTACCTACTGTTATCAATGGCACATCTTGTGGCTCACCATGCCAGGGTGCCAAACTCTTCCCTTTCAAGGCCCAGCTTAGGTGTCGCTCCCCCTCTGAGGCCTCCTCTCAAATCTGAACCCCCATGGTACTTGGGTTTCCTCATACCACTCACCACAGCCTAGCTGAAGTTCTGCATTTTGAACATGTGTCATCTCCCAAACTATATGAGCCCCTTTAGGTTATGGGCCACTTCTTTATCATCTTTGAATGTCCCAGAGAGACAAAAACAACCATGGTAGACTGGCAGAGTTTGTAGAATAAATGATTGAATGAACAGATTCACAGGCAGGCAGCGGAGGTGGCACAGGCAATGTTTGTTTTCTTTATCGCCCACATCCCTAAAGTGTGCAACAGAGGAGAGTGGGGAGGGATTAAGCCACATCTGAGGAATTCTGGGTGAAAGGTCCCCAAACTCTGTGTCACTAAACTGAGCCCCACTTCTCCTTTCCTGGGTTCTCATAGGTATTTCTGAAGATAGTAAGAGTTCCTGGTATCGTTCCCATAGCTCTGCTGACCTCAGGAACTAACTCAGGAGACAATCCTGTAGAAAGGAGAGGGCAACCTGGCTCTTCTGGGCTGGTTTGGGTATGAAGAAGCTATAAACACCTCCCCAAGGCTCCAGAAAGCTCCAAAGGAAAGACACAGGTCAGCATCCAACCACAAGCACTGGAAAGTTCCGAGGGTGACCACAGTCAATTCTCTAGTCACTCATGTGCTCTAATAACCAAGCAAGGTTGGTGGCAGGACTTGAGGTTTCATTTCTACACTCACACAGGCTTTTTGTCATCTTTCTGAATTGATGGGGTTGTTTTGATGTACAAAGAAAGACCAAATGATGTTTCCATAAAATGTGTGTAAGTGCCTAGCCCATGGTAGGGCACTTAATAAATGGTCATTTCTTTCTGTCGTCCCCTTCCATGGGTGCAATCCAAGATGCATGCCTGGGTTTAATTCTCTAAAGAAAGCTGTCCTTCAAGCTCTAGGAAAGGGGCAGATTTGCAGGCAGTTTCCCAGGTGAGGTTTCAGCCCCCACATCACGGTGAGTTCCTCCATGTGGCAGAATCTATCCTGGTTACTAGGCACTCTAAGGCTCCATTGTTGCTGTGAGAACTTTAATTTTGTATTTTCTCACTTGGGTGCAATTAAGTTTCCAAACATAAAATTGAGCTAAGGTCATCTTTGAGCATTTCATTTACATTTTCTTATAAAGGAAACCGCCCTTGAATATATTTGGCTGTGTGATTGCGCAGTGAGATAAGGACACATTTAAATATTCATCTGGGTAACTGCATCTACAGTCTGCTTTCATTACTGGCCTCCAGCACTCTCGTGGATAGGAACATCCACCTTGATAATGTCTCTTGATATTCACGTTGGCTCTTGTGAATGACATAGCCTTGCTTAGCTTATTTATTTCCCCTTCTAATCTTAGCAAACCACCCGATTATCATTGAGGCTGCTATCCATTCTAGAGACACTGTCCAGGATGACTTCAGGACTAGAAATTGCATCTGGCTCCTTTTTAGTGCATTTTACCTAAGAATTTTTCATATGAATGGGAATGGAGAAATGACAACTTTTGGATAGGCAACTAACTCTACAGTCTTACATTGTTCGTTTTGCCCATTCCAAAAATCGAATCTATCATTCCTAATTATTCAATTTCTTCAATTCTTTAAAAACTAGAATCCCAAAGCACTTTGTTTCCTCAGTACCTTTTGGCAACACAATTCTCCTTTTCTGTGTAGTTTATCTCTGGTCTATAGTAGTCTTCAACAATAAGTCATTGATGAGGGCATGAAAGAATAAAAAAAAATGAAATGACAAAGACTCCCTTGACCTTCTGCGGTTAGGAGGTGCAATGACCTTGTCTCATGGTTTTGTAATCTGAAAAAGAGCTGATGCAAACCATGACTTGAGATATGTTCCTTGTGCTTTGGGGAATTAGGGTTCTTTTTTGGAGACATACGTCCTCAGAAGAAGAGTGATTATACAACTCCATGGCAGCGTACAGGAAAATATATCAAAATTCAACAGAAACTGTAACTTCACAGTTGAGACCCAGGCTCTCATGTGATTGTCTAAACTAGGCAGGATTGGGCAAAGATCATACCAGAGGGAAGTTCTCAGGACCCCGACCTCCTTTCAGCAGGAAATGGTGTTGGTGACACAGTTCTGGGAGGCACTCAGATTCTCTCTGAAGCCAACATCTGGCACAACTGCCTTCTCTGGGGAAAGCTATGATTAAGACCTTGACCGTCTCTGGTAAATGAAAGGGTTTCGAGATTGTATGTAGCAGTGAAGCGTTGGTTGGATTGAATATTTGTGAAGCCTATGAGTACAGCAGTGTCAGAGGAAAGGTACCTTCAAATTTTATATATTCCACCCTCCCCCAAATTCTTAGAGATCAATTGGAGATGAATTATGCTTTAGCTGAAAGGCTCTAGAAAGGAAAATTCAATACCGGACTGTTTTAGAACTTATTCAAAGTAAAAAGGAAAGAACAACAGAGTTCTTTCTACTGTACATCCTCCTTCAGATCCATTCATCCTCCTCACCTACACCTTTACCTGTGCCCTTGTCGGAAAAGCCCAGGTTAGTTCTCCGTCATTCTCCACCCCCAATTCCACTCTCTGGTGACAACTGCCTTTCTCCTGGACCATAACCTAAATACCCTTGCTGCTTGCTTGTGAGCTTGGCTTATTGCAGAAATGTCCCTTCCTCAGGCCCATGTCCTGAGGCATGTATAATGGAAGAAGATGGCTGCCTACACCAACCAGCTCCTCAGGCTTGATCCATTGATAAAAATGTCACCGCCATGAAGGAGGTGCCAGTCCTCTGTCTGGAGGTGGTGGCTCATTCCAGAAGAAGGCTGCCTTGCCTAAACACACAGTGTGTTTGAGGACAGGAAGTGAAGACTATTTCATCTGAAAACACCAAGTTAATTCATTTCCTTAAAGCTATTTATTTAGAGGCTAAAGAGCAAAAGCAGAATTCCCACTAGCACTGTTGACATTTTCTGCCTCAGAATGATTCCCTTTCAATCAACAAAGTGAGTGCTTTTCAGGGTCTGGGGCTTGGCCTGAACAGCACAAGAGAGACCAAAGTACCTTCCATTAGACCCCTCCCAGCACAGACAGTCCCCCATCCACATGCTCAGCAGGTCTTAGTCCCTTGCCCACCCCACAGACCCCACACAGCTACCTGGTTTCTCTCCAGTGCCGTTCTGAGCCTCTGCCAGCTTCCAGTGGGGAGGCCGACATTCATTAGTGCGGATTGTTCGTGTGCTGTGCTTTCCGAGCACCTGGAGGAGGAACCCAGCTCTGACTGCTGTCGCCTCTGCCTTCTAAGAAACCTGTACAGTGCCAGCCAGTGTGCAGAGATAGGCTCTAACCTTGCCTGCCCACCTTCCCAAGGAGAGTGGATGGAGATGAGGAAGGGGGAGTGGGAGAAACGGAGGGAGATCAGACAGAAGTATTCTGCCTCTCTGACTCTCCAACTCTCTTTATATCTGAAACAATTCTGGTTCTCTGCTAACAAAGCTTTAGTCGCTGGGAGCCTTATGCATTCAGACAGTTTTGCTCACAAATATGGCAGAGAAGCTGCGAGGTGCTCACCACCCCTGTTACCTATTTTCCTGAACCCACTGCTAGATGACATTACCCAGCCTCTTCAATTAAATGGAGCTATGTGACTGGGTTCCGGACAGTGAAAGATGAGAGGAAGTGATGGGTATTGCCTGTAAGGCAGGACCATAAGACCTCATGCATGAGCCTGCATGCTCTCTCATCCCCTTTAGCAGGCTCAATGTCCCCGAGGGTGAACTTGGGAGCCACGCATTAAAGGCAGAGGCTAGGTCCCCAGATGACTGTGGAGAACAATGAACCATGAAGTGAGTGGAAAATAACCTTCTTGTGTTAATCCGTGGAGACTTTGGGGTTGTTGTTGCAGCAGCTGGCCTTACTTGCCCTGACTAATACAACCATCTTCTTCCACACCAGTCCCCAAATGGTGTGGCTGCTCTCCTTTTTTTAAAAAATATGAGAAGTAAAGTCTTCAAACTTACAGATATTTTAAAAAGCAAATGACATAACAATTCCAAAGGGGGTGTTCAAATTCTTTAGTGTTAGGACTCATTTGTTTCTAGGACTGCTCAAAGAAAGTAAATTTCATGGTAAAACTTTGATATTTCTAGTTCAATCACAGATTTAAGCTATAGTAATATTGATATATAGTCTGACCAGTATTCTATTTAGCTTCTAACTTTAAGAAATTCCCACTGGCAGCTGAAGAGTCCTAATTCTTTGAGAGAGGGGAAAAAAGAAAAAAGAAAGTTTGGGGGTCATTATAAACTCACTTTTACATCCCCCCCTTATAAATTCATATCACTCCTGAGTTGGTATTTAGCCTTACATTTATGTGTGTGAGTTTCTTGTGGACAAGGCCTAAACTTTGCAATACTTTATATATCTCATAATAAAATGGTGAGCACAGTATTTGACAGTTTGGTGGATATTTTAAAATAAAATCATCTTTTTCTTGCATCCTTGGATCATCCCTCTATTTAGTCATTTGCATTTGGGGCCTCAGGAAAAGTTTAATAGCAGATATTAGAGAAAAGAGGAATAACGGGTTAGCCACGGGGAAGAAGGGAGTTAAAGGAAAGTCCCCAGAACTTAGAGGCTGGCAGGTACCTGAGAGACGTTCCTGCGCCCCCTTCAGGAGTTCACCGGGTGCAGGACTGGGCAGGAAAGACAGGTGCCCTCCTTACCCACCTTGGTTGGTTCTGCCTCGAAAAGGAAGTGACCTGCATCCAGGTTCCCAGCCAGAGCCCAGGAAGCAACACGATCCCACAACAGGCCCCGACATGATGTTGAATTTATAAAACTGGCAAAGAAATGGAGAACGATTTTGGACAGCCTCTTGGAGATTTCTGAGGCCCGGAATTGTGTGGCAGAAACAGTTAGTATATGCCGAAGAAGTGCTGGAAGGAGCTGAGAGAGGGCTTGGATGTGTCACGTGGTCAGGAATAAAGTGAGTCAGCAGCCACCTGGGGAACCAATAACCGAAGACCAGATGGCAAGGTGGACACCTCGGGGGAGGCCAGCATGGATGGCGGATGATCCCGAGGACCAGATGTCCTCTCCCAGTACCTGGCACCGTGTAAGCCTCCAGAATGTAGAGGAACCCAGGGAAAGGTGGGAGGGGAGAAGCCAAATTAATTGAAATTAAATTCCTGCAACCCCAGAGGAATGGAGGCTTAAAAAAGAAAAAAGGCAAACAAAGAATTACATTTCTGCCCCACCTGAGTATGTGGAAGGGAACGGATACCTCTTCCATGTGATCCAAGAAACAGGGATTTTTATTAACTTCAAATAAAAGGCAAAAGGATGTAACTAGTATCATGATCTCAGGAGCAATGAAAACCCCACTTTCTCCCTCACCTCTGTGTTAATGTGTGAATTTCCACCAGTATTACATGCCCCCCTCCCTTAGATTTAAGATTTTCCCCTTAAAATACACATGCTGTTGAGGGGTGTTACCTTATTAATCATTTATTCCTTAATGTGAACCAGCTCATTGTATGTTTTTCTGATAGCAGGGTACCAGCGGAGAATATTTTCTGGGTAAGAGGAGGAGGGAGAATGAGGGTGAGGGATGGAGAGAAAGGAAGGCATGGAGGACAGCAGAGAATAAATGAATCAAGGGACAAAATAATGTGCAAAAAAAAAGGCATGTGGTACCCCTGAATGCAAGCTCTGCCTACCTCATGATTTGGGATAGGAGCAGCTGTAGGACAGAGCTAGCTCTGTGTTATAAAAAACTGCCCTGCTACTCCTCGAGGAGGTGCTGCACGCTGTGTGTTTCATTTATAAGTGCTGCGATGCCCAACATCATCACCACCCCTCCCGCCCTCTGCGAATCTCACACAACCTGACAGACTAAGGAATTCATGGAGCCCGACAGTACACCTGCAAGGCAGGTGCCCATTACATCAATTAAGCACCGATAAACATTATTTCAGTAGAGAGATGGTGCACCTAACAGGCCCCAAATGCGATTCAGAAGAGGCCCAGGGCTCGTGAAACCATGGCTGTCTCTTGAGGGGTTAAACCAGCCTTTCGTGTGACAAGGCTGCAGCAGAGGCAGAGCATATAAAGCAGGTGTTTGCTGTGACAGGAATCTGAAAAGTTAAGCCAGGGGAGAAACAGGTAAATGAAAGCGAACATAAGACCTAAATCCCACAGCAAGACCAGTGACAGGGAGAGTCACTCGGCAGCCACAGAAAGATACGATTAAGAAGGAAGAAAAACAATGCCCAGTCCTTTGTGTACGAGGATAGTGAATTATGATGTTTTTTTCTCTCATCATGACCTTGTGATATTGAGTAGCCTCCCCTTAGGCAATCAATGTTGACATCAGCTACATGCTCAGATCAATAGACATTTCATGGCATGTCGAGAAACTGTTCTCAGAGGCAAAGCAGGCAGCATGCGTACCTGGTTCACCCACCACATCACCTGCCTCGCCGGGAGACAGGATGTGGAAATGGGTCAGCATCCTTCTGCGGCTTCGGCGAGGCTTTTCCACTGCACCGCGGGCTGAACCAGTCTCTGGGTTATTTTCCACTGGCCCAGGCACATGGCCATTTATTAAATCTGGGAATAAATCCTGCACAAGGCCCCAGGGGAATTTATTTGTTTTGCATGGTTCTAATTCAGTACATCCAGCTAGAAGAGACAGCCACTCCACCCTCACCAGTTCTGAGAAAATAAATCATTGCTTATTTTCAGCCTTTCTGCCTTATGAGTTTGCCCATTGCTGGCTTGGGATTTTTGAACAGCGGTTCTCAAAAAGAACGTGCTCATTAAACCCAATATTCACCAATATCTGGTGAATATTGATGCCAGCAGGGGTTGTAAAGAACCCCACCCCTCACCCCCTACCATGATGAGCCTGCCACAGGCAGGTACTGATTCACACCTAGGCAGGTGGGACTCCCCTGCTGGAATTTGCACAATATGCCCAGAGCGGTGAGTCTGAGATTTTCATTGTGTAAGAATCACCCAGGGAACGTGTTAAAATCCCTATTCCTGGGCCTGGATCCCAAAGACACTGATTAAATAGGTCTGTGGCAGGGAGCCAGGAATCTGCATCTTTATAAGCCTCACAGGTGATTTGCCTGCAGGTGGTCTTGTGGGCAAGCTTTGAGCCAAGCCCAGCCTGCAGGCAGGGCATCGCGGAGGACAGAGCAGCAGCTTCTCCTCTCGGGTGTCCCCTTCTCTACCTGCTGTCCATGCTGACTCTCAGCCCTTGCCCTCAGGATCCTTCCTGCCTGGGTTTATTCTCTTGCTCCATTGCCAGATCCCCCTTGGCCAGCCCGGCTCTGACCACTGACTCCTTCTGGAGAGCGTGGCTCTGTGCAGCTTCAATCCCAGCGTGGCAGTATGTGGCAGATGTCATGTTCACATGGGGTGGTGGTGTGCAGTGATACTTAGGGCTTTAGTGATTTTTTTCATGGTCCAGGCCACCATGGTTACTTTTTTTCCTTTATCTGCCAACCAAAGGTACCAGACATAAGCTCCTACGAACTCCCACCCAGTGCAAACCTAAAGGGGAGGGATCTTCATCATTCATTATAATCATTTTCTTCAAGAAGGAAGGAAATATACTACCCAAACCTCCCAATTATCTGCACTAATGAAGAAAGCTGTGGCACAGATAATCCAATTATTTTTACTTTGAAATTAATTGCATGGTTTCTTGACAGAAGATATGCTTCCTAACTGTGCCTCGTCTTTCCTGACGTGTGGCCGATGCTTCCTGAGCCATGTGCCCGCTGATTGCATGGTGACAGGGGAGTGTGTGGGACGGTCGGTGGGGTCTGACTGCAAATGTATTATGACAACTGCATTTAGGTGCAGTGTGCTACCTGCAAGTCACAGGACCCAGACACTTGGACACAGAAAACCTTGGACAACCAATAATTGTAAGAGCCAGAACATGGGCTGGTAACTACCTCTTGCTGTGTCCAAGTCAGTGAAAGGGAAGCAAATGTGATAGCAGAGCTGATGTGCATGGCACCACCAGGTCTGTCCATCTACATGACAGTGTTGCCAGCACGTCAGGTCATGGGGGGTGGGATTGGGTAGGATGGCTCATATGGTCCCTTCTTACTGTGAAATTCCATGGTGCTAGAACTGCAAACCCAGTGGTCAGATATGGGTCTGGAGATGCGGGTGACCCTTAATCGAGTCTCCACCAGCCCGAGGAACAGAGCACGGCCACTACAAATTGCTGCTATCAGAATTTGGACTCATTTCCTCCAAGTTTTGAACAGGAGAACTCCATCAGTTGGTCAGCCAATTAACATGTACCCAGATGGACTCTCCAGGGCCCACGTCCCTTCCTGGCAGTGGGCTGGATAATGAGGTAATTAGATAGAGAATTGCACTCACGCGTGCAGGGAACTTTTATACTTAATCATACATGGGAGCAATAATGTCTCCAATCAGGATTCACTTACTTTTCATGTTGGCATCAAGCACTTCCAGGGGAGGTAAACTGAGAACTGTGTGGCAGTACTGCCCTCTCCACAGTACCTTTCCCTGATGTTGACACTGCCTTAGTCTCCTGTTCTGAATGGAGAGAGTTGGAGAGGACATGGGTATTCTAAGTGGGGTGCCCTGGCCTGACACCTCTGGAATGTGACCTGGGGCTGCCACTCTCAGCAAGACATGGTGCCCTGGCGTAAGGATGGCTACTACACCTACCAGTGCAGTGAAGTATCAAAAGGTCCAGAGTATCCCCTCTAAAATGAAAGACCAAAGTCTTGAATCCTCTATCACACAAAAGGGAGCACATCACCTGATAGGCCTCTTGGTCTTCTTCTGGAGGCAGCATATTCCACACCCTGGAATTCTGTTCCAGCCTGTTTACCAGCTGACTGAGATGATTTGCAGCTCTCCATGTGGCCTGGAGTAGGAATGGGCTCTGCAGCAGCTCCTGGCTGTGGGGCAAGCTGCCTGCCTCTTGGACCATTGATCCAATAGAACAGTGGTTCTCAACCTTCTGGCCCTTTCAATACAGTTCCTCATGTTGTGACCCAACCATACAATTATTTTCGTTGCTACTTCATAACTGTAATGTTGCTACTGTTATGAATCGTAATGTATATATCTGATATGCAGGATGGTCTTAGGCAACCCCTGTGAAAGGGTCGTTCGACTGCCAAAGGGGTCGCGACCCACAGGTTGAGAACTGCTGCAATAGAACCTTGGGTGTTGGAAGTGTCAGTAGTATAAAAAGATATTGTGTGGAGTTTATGGCATTTCCCAGTGTGAAAACAATTCAGGCCTCTGGGATTCTGGAGGAGGGCCATTCCATCTACAGCAAACTTATATATCTTTTGAGGAAGCTCTTGGCATTATTTCTGGACATGTTTCTGATTGAATGCTAGACTATGGGGCATCACGTGACCACACATCCAGGCTGTCTGGATGTGATCTGTCAAGTTATGAAGTCAGACAGGCTCAGAAGTTGTCTGTTATGAAATGGAAATGGTGGAACCAGAAGCAGGAGGAAGTTGCATGAGCAGGGAGCCCAGAACCCCTCATCACCCATCACGGTTGCATCAGTGCCTATCCCCAGCTCTCACCTATTGCCAAAGGAGTGTCCCATATGACCCACTGAAGGAGGATGGAGAAAGTCCAAGCTTGGTTTATGATGGGTCAGCTTATCAGGGACTGTGGAGGATCTGAGATTTACCTTGCTTACCCTGTAAGCTAACAGGTTATCCTGACACAGTTGTATAAGATCAAAAGAATTCTCTTACTCAGCACAATAGCAGTAGCCAGGGTATCAGCATTTATTTTATTTTTATTTTTTTTGGTACCAGTTCCCTGAGCTCTAATTCCTGTAGGGCAATGCAAAAAAAATGCTAAGTGACACCTGAACATGTAGCAGGTTGCATTATAGTTGAGAAACCATGAGCTTGCAAAACCCAAATCTTCTCTAATGGACAGTAATCATGTCTGCTCTTTGTTCTGGAGGGAGACACTATCACTCACTGTCTTCCAAGGGTGTTCACTATACTCATCCTGGAGAAGATGGTCTGGAGCAAAGGCAGTCAGTGCCTCCCTCTCCTTGCAAACATGCAGAAACAATAGAGATCCATGGACAACTGTCTCTCCCAAGGCCCGTTATGGGATGCAGGCCAGAAATGAATGGCACCAAGATTACAGCCATATTCAGGGGTGACCTTGAAAGACAGCAGAAGACAGTCTTCCCAATGGGAAGAACAGTGAGCAGTGAATCTGGTCCTCCACATTGTGACCTAAGGTGAGAATATGTAGAGTTCTAGGATGGCCACTACTAAAAGGAGTAAAAGAACTAAAAGATTGTCAAGAAGTCCTGGGACAGGGGCATGTTAATGGGCATTTTGGGTTGAGCACTAAGTGTCAAGATTTTGTATCCCACTTTAATACCCACTCAAAAGGCATTCTCACAGGAGAGGAACAGAACGGTCAGGCAGACAAAATGACCCGGCTAGTTGAGGTTAGCCATTCTTTGTCATCAGCTATCTCAGAACTGGCATAACGGGCACATGAAAGGAATGGCCACAGGGACGGAGACGAAGACGATGGATGGACCTGACAGTACTGGCTTCCGCTTACCAGGGCTGATCTAGACACTACTGCCCTGGAGTGCAACCTGTCGGCAACAAAGGTCAACACTGAGTCTCGGCTGGGGCCCTCCTCAGGGACACCAATGGACCATTTGGTGACAAGTTGCTTACACTGGGCCCTTCTCAGCTTGGAAAGGTCAGCAGTTCCTCTTAATAAGGAGGGATTCCTATCTCAAAATGAATTTGTCTTTGCTGCCCACAGGTCCTCACCAGCATCACTATCCAGGGGTTTACAGAACACTTGATCCAGAGTCTCAGCATCTCTAACAACATAGCACCCAACCGAGGACCCACCTCACTGTGAAGGAAGTAAGGGGTGGGCCCATGGGATCCCTCACTGTATCACATATCACACCTTCCAATATCTGCCAGTCTCAGAATTCTGAACTGCCTTCTAAGAGCACAGTGTCCATGTATACAGTGTGTGTGTGTGTGTGTGTGTGTGTGTGTGTGTGTGCTGTGTATGTGGCATATGTACATGAGTATAGTGTGGGGTTGATATGTGTATATGTGTGTGATATGTATAGATATTTGTATTGTGCTGTATGTGGTGTGCATGTGTGATATATGTAGTGTGCTGTGTGTACGTATGTTTGGTGCATGTGTATGTGAAAATGTGTGTGATACATGATATATTTTACGTGCCTGGGTCTGTGTGTGGCATGTATGCGTGTGATGTGTGTGTAGGTGTGTGGTATATGTGTAGTGTATGTGTGTGTTGGGTTGTATGCATGTGTGTGGTGTGCCTGTGTGCACATGTGTTTAGTGCATAGGATATATATGTGTGTGGTCTGAGTGCAGAAGGCATATGTGTGTAGTGTGTAGAGTGCATGTGTGGTATGTATGTGCCTGGGGTGTGTGTGTGGTCTTCCAGCTGAACATTAACCCCTTTGGGGATGGCTAGTGTATCTTCCTCCTGTTACTTCCAGAATGTCTTATTACTCAGCAAGGTCTTGAGAGCATTGTTGGCTGATGGGAGTCAATTTCCCAAGTAGCTTGAAAGCTGCTTGACTCCCTTAGTCGTCCTTGACAACCGGGCTCCAGGGCATCAGCTCCTGCATACATCAGGCCTCCCAATGTTGGGCTGGGAACTAACCAGCCGTGACATTGGCAGTCACACTCATGTGCTCACACCACCCCTGCATGTGACAGGGGCGCAGGCACACAATGGCACACACCACCAGCCTGGGCTCCAAATAGCACAGCAGTTCTAGCAATTGCTGCTCATTACAGGGAAATGCGGCCTGTGATCCCATGCTACATCGCCTTTGGTCTCAGCTTTGTCTGTGCAGACAGCAGACCTCATCTCTTAGAGGCTGCCTATGGTTCCATCCAAGGGCAGAGTTAGGGAGGGGCAACATCAGGGCTCACAGGCCAGATGCCTCCATCCTGTCTCTCCCTCTTTTTCTTTTTTTAGGCTTTAAAATGCTTTCCTTTCTTGATTTAATCTTCCTTCTTTCAGTAAAAACTGTGGACTTGTGATAACTACCGTTTATCAAGGACCTACTATGTGCAGGTGCGATTGTATTTGATCTCTGATCCTCAGGATAATCAGCAAGGTCAGCATTCAAATCGCATGGTACAGATAAGGAAACGGAGTCTGGGAGGTGGAGGCCTGCCTATGTGGAGGAGCCTGGGTGGGAGCCAGGTCCATCCAGCTCTTCCCACTGTATCACTCACATGCTTAGCGTTGTCTTGGTCACTGGAAAGGGGAGGGGCTTCTTCTCTCCCTAGCCTTTATTACAAGGGAAACACTGCATTCTCATCTCGATTATTCTTTCTCTTGGCATCTCCATTAGCCAAAAGACAAAAATTAAAATCTAGAGACACCCTAAAAAAATGTCAGCTTTTCATGACTCCAATCCAGAAAGCAGTGACTAAGGAGCTACTTTCCTGTTGCTCTGTCATCAATCTGTGTCTTCTAAGGGCTATCCCCTTGTGCAGGGTCAATCCACTCTAGCAGTAAAACCTTGCCCAAATGAGTACACTCTCAAATAAATACACTTTCTCCGTTTGTTCCCATTCAGTCACCTGGACTGTCAAAGACCCATTTATGACAGAGGTGTGTTCTGCCACAGTTTGCTCCTGTCATCTGAATGGGCTCTTCTCTCTTTCAGCTCCTTAAGAAAAACCTATTCCTAATTGCAGGTATAAGTCTGTGATTTTCTTTGAGTCACAGGAAGTGCCCTAAACCCATCTATTACTCCTAATTTGCTTTGTCAAGAGATTTTACTTGCATTTATAGGAAGGACCAGTGGAAAGCATTTTGGGATCATGAAAGAATGCCAGTGCAGTTCGGCTGGGAAATACATGGGCATGGTCTGGATTTAGGACCCTGCTTCCGAAATGCATTGCAAAACCACTTAACATGCTCAAGCATTCTCCGAGGGGCAGGACTGTCCTGCAGAATAGATAACACAGTCCAACTTCAAGAAGTTAGCTAATAGTTTAGAAGATAAATCTTTGGATGCTTAGCCTTGCCAATGTTCTGATGCTGAATGGGGCCAGAGGGTCTAGTGCAGGGCTGAGCCCGGGAGCAGGGGCTGGTGGAAGGTGGAGCAGGGCTGGAGAACTTGGATCAGGATGTCATCTTGCTTAATCAAGGTGAAGCCTTACCCGGTTATCAGAGAGAGGAAGAGCCAGCGAGCCTGACTCCATAATTGCTATTTATCTCTCTTAAAAAAAGGACTGGGAAAGAAGGGAGGAAGGAAAAGACAAGTTTAGACTCTCTGTAGGTTATTTCTGAATAATGGAGATATTTGATATTTTTGTTATCATTAATCAAATCTATGCTCTTTTAGAGTAGACACCTAAGTGGATGCATCATTAATGGCTTACTGTAAAAGCACAATCATGCAAATTTAACATAGCCTCCTATTCATCCTAACTAAAAACTCTAATGGTGAACGTCTTGAGCTTTCACCACGCACCAGACATCAATGGTGACAGCTTTGCACACATCAGTTTCCTCACAACCACAGATGAGGAAACCAAGGCTCAGAGAAAACCAATTGCCATTTCTCTGAATTTGCATATGGTGTAAACAGGATTTGACTCTCTGAGGTCTTACCCAAAACTGTGCTCATCGCCATGATGCTCCTTTTCTTCTCTGGCAAACCTTTAAATTCCACTAAATTACTAAAAGTGACAATAAGGCAAAGGCAAGATTAGCACCTCCCTAGAGATCCAGGAGCCAGGAAGCCCAGAGGTCAGAGTGGGACCATCCAGTTTGCAGCTCCGTGGAACCATAAAAGACACACTCAGGGGGCAGACTCAGTGAGCACCAAAGCCCCATCGAAGCAAGTCTAGCCCCAGAGGGGTGTCCCCAGCACAGAAGTTCTCCCACCGCAGACACAGCTGATTCTCACAGCCAATTGGCCTGGAGGTCAATTCCTCACAGTGATAACTACAACAATCAAGGCTTAACCACAACAAGACTGTGCACAAAGTCCACAAGGGGGAGCACCAAGAGCGTCTACCTCAGGTAATTGGGGCACTTAGCACAGAAAGGCACTCTATCAACACAGCGAAGCATAAAAAATGCCAAGACAAAGAAACAGGACACAAACGACAGAATTGGAGGAAAGCAAACTGTTGGATATAGAGTTCAAAACCACACTTTTAAGGTCTTTAAAGAACTGTTTAGAAGCCGCCGATAAATTGAGTAAGGCCCTCGAAAAGACTGGTAAGACTGCTGATAAATGTAGTGAGATCCTCGAAAAGACTGGTAAGACCGATAAATGTTGTGAGATCCTCAAGAAATCTAATGAGACCCTCAATGTTGTGATAAAGGACCAACTAGAAATTAAGCATACACTGACTGAAATAAAGAATATTATACAGACTCCCAACAGCAGACCAGAGGGTCGCAAGGATCAAGTCAAAGATTTGAAATACGAAGAAGCAAAAAACACCCAACCGGAAAAGCAAAATGAAAAAAGAATCCGAAAATATGAAGATAGTGTAAGGAGCCTCTGGGACAGCTTCAAGCGTACCAACATCCGAATTATAGGGGTGCCAGAAGATGAGAGAGAGCAAGATATTGAAAACCTATTTGAAGAAATAATGACAGAAAACTTCCCCTACCTGGTGAAAGGAATAGACTTACAAGTCCAGGAAGTGCAGAGAACCCCAAACAAAAGGAATCCAAAGAGGACCACACCAAGACACATCATAATTAAAATGCCAAGAGCAAAAGACAAAGAGAGAATCCTAAAAGCAGCAAGAGAAAGAAAATCAGTTACCTACAAGGGAGTACCCATACGACTGTCAGCTGATTTATCAACAGAAACTTTGCAGGCCAGAAGGGAATGGCAAGAAATATTCAAAGTGATGAATACCAAGAACCTACAACCAAGACTACTTTATCCAGCAAAGCTATCATTCAGAAGTGAAGGCCAGATAAAGAGCTTCACAGATAAGAAAAAGCTAAAGGAGTTCATCACCACCAAACCAGTATTATATGAAATGCTGAAAGGTGTCCTGTAAGAAGAGGAAGAAGAAGAAAAAGGTAAAGATACAAATTATGAACAACAAATACACATCTATCAACAAGTGAATCTAAAAATCAAGTGAATAAATAATCTGATGAACTGGTGATTGTAATAGAATCAGGGACATAGAAAGGGAATGGACTGACTATTCTTGGGGGGGGGGAGAAAGGGGTGTGGAGGTGAGTGAAGAGATTAGACAACAATCGTGCACCTATGGATGAGGACAGTGGGTGGGGAGTGAGGGCAGAGGGTGGGGTTGGAACTGGGTGGAGGGGAGTTATGGTGGGAAAAAAGAGTAACTAATGTAATAATATGAACAATAAAGATTTAATTTAAAAAATTTAAAAAAAAATAAAAGTGACAATAGACTTCCAATTTTGTGCCCAGACCAGCTCACTAATAAAATGACCTCCTTGTTATGGGTGAGGATATATTTGATACAAAATTTGCCACAAATTTTAACAGCATTCAATCTTGAGACTGTGACTTACTGTATCCTACATGTGTTGGTAACTTACTTTGATTAAAAATGGGATAAATCAATGAGAGAGGCCTTTCCCCCAAGGCTGGGTTCCTTTCACATGAAGGTCAAATGTGCACTAATTGGTTGTAATATAAATTATGTTTCTTTCCACAATCAGTTTGAGATCCTGACCTGTTTAGTGTCAAGAAATCACAGGGATTTCTTGTTGTCAAGGTTGGCTCAATTCAAAGATGATTTCCTTAACTCATCAAATGGTATTAAATACATTTTAAAATAAGGAATGAAAAGTTCATAGAAACTTTTTTAAAAAGCTTCCAGTGGTATAGAAAATGCAGTGAGAAACTCGACTCCATTTGCTTTCCTGTGTCAGACATTTTAAGGACAGGAGGACAATGTAATTCCCTCTGGTGACACCTGTCACACGTCCCCTAGGAGAGGTGATATGGAAGAGCTATCATTTTGATCAATTGAGCAGCTGGTTTCTCCTTGCTTTAGGATTCATTGTTCTGGTCTGTTTTCTAAAAGGTTTAGGAATTTTAACCTTTAGCAAAATGAGCAGATCCCATTTCTATTTTTCCTGTTAAATATCTATTTTGAAGATATTGAAGAAAGTTCTACTAGGATAGTTTTCACTCCAAGATGCCAATTCTCTTGAACTTAAAAATAAAATAATACACTCAGAGGGAAAGCAAATATAAACACCTGTTTTTTGAACACTGGGTACAATCTAGAGCAGCGGTTCTCAATCTGTGGGTCGCGACCCCTTTGGGGGTCGAACAACCCTTTCACAGGGGTCCCCTAAGACCATTGGAAAACACATATATAATTACATATTGTTTTTGTGATTAATCACTATGCTTTAATTATGTTCAATTTGTAACAATGAAAATATATCCTACATATCAGATATTTATATTACAATTCATAACAGTAGCAAAATTACAGTTATGAAGTAGCAACGAAGATAATTTTATGGTTGGGGGTCACCACAACATGAGGAACTGTATTAAAGGGTCTCGGCATTAGGAAGGTTGAGAACCACTGGTCTAGAGGGACATGAACAAAAGGCGATTTATTTCACCCTCAGCTTCCCATCTCCCAAAACACAGGTGCCTCCCAATAGGGTCATCAGATCAAATATAGGATGGCCCCCATTCAATGTGAATTAAGATAAACAACAAATAATTTTTAATGTAAGTTTGTCCCAAATATTGCATATAGTTTTTCCTTTGCTAAAGCTGCCCACCTTACCTCAAAAGCTTTTAAGCATATGCTCCACAGCTGTCCTGGGGAGTCAAAGCTAAAGAGACAGATAATCCCATAGTATCAAGAGCAGGGAGGTACCTACCCATCCTTAAATCCACCTTTGACTTTACATATGATCAAATGGAAGTCCAAGAGAGAAAAACCATTTTCCAAGAACACCTGTCTCCCAGGGCAGTGCCCCTCCCTCTAAGGACCTTGCCTCCTGGAGGAGTTGGATTCTGACGTTAGAATTAGCCCATGGGCAAGTGCACCACATGTCTCACTGAAGCCATAGGAACAGGGCCCAAGGAAATGCCATCCCCTCTCAGAGAAGGAAAATAGAACTGGCTACCTTCATGGAGGGAAGGGGGGAGGCAAATTACAGCAAACAAAGCACAGATTAGCATCTCAATAAATTATCCTGCCACTGAGGCTTCCCATGTCAGGTTTTCTTAAAGTAGGGGCACGCTCCAGTTAGTAATTTGTGATTACTGCGGTTGGTTACAGAATGCTCCCCCTGGAGACCTTTCAGAGTCAGATAGAAAACCATTTGTCTTTGTTAGCCAAGTTGCAGCCCTACCTAGAGACCTGCAGGAGGATGAATGTAAATGACGTCCCCAGAACTCTTCTGAACCTTAGAATCTATGAAAATTTAAACAACTAATATAATAATGTTCCAACCTAAGACTAGAATAAATGCAGAAGTAGCTCAGTGTTATTACAGAGCTTGGATATTACTCAAGGATTTACAGAATCAAGGAAAATCCCTCCAAAGGCCCTGGGAATGCCCTGCTTGCTTTCCTGAAACTTCATAAGGAGGGCGCAGAACACTGGTTGGTGATGATTAAGGATGTTATTTATATGCATACAACACACTCAATTTCCTTACCATTTGCAAGGGATACATTCTAAAGAGCAGGCAAACAGGAAAATGCATTGTTCACCCATAAACAGGAATAATTGGATAATCGAGGCCTTAGGCCAAGGTACCGAGACTCCACTGCCTAGTGGTGGAAGGGGCTTCGTTTCCAACTCTCCCATTTCCCATTTCTTCTGCTTTTCCAAGGTAAGCTGATTATGGGAACTCACCTAATAAAGAAACAAGGAGCTCATTACCAGAAATAATTTGTCAGTCTTTGTTGTTATGGGAGAACCCTTCTTTCCCGCCACACCATCTGTGGAAGGAGAATCATTAGCGTAACACTCCTGGCCTTCCCCGCCCCCAACCCCACCCATTTGGGAAGAGGAACTGGGTGTATGCCACGTAGCATCTCTCTCTCTCTCTCTCTCTCTCTCTCTCTTTCTCAGCAGGTTCTGCTCACCTCCTTCAGGGACAGCGCTCCCCTGTGGGAAGGGCACAAGATGGTCTGCTCAGGTACAGAGCTATTGAGTAAATTTGTTTAAATCTAATGTTCAGAGCGTTCACCCGGCATCCAGAGATCGGCTACTAGCCCGGCGGCTACTGACCCGGAGGCAGCGATTCGCAAACAGCGCGACTGCAAGAGCAAGGGGAGACCTGCACCCTCCACGGAAAGGTTGGACTTGCCTCGAAGGTACGGTTCGCAGTTCAGGTGGAGCGAGCGCCAACGCGCCGCGGCGGGCGCAGGGGAAAAT
>NW_005871049.1:12863772-12867185 GCF_000147115.1 Myotis lucifugus | reverse complement strand
TTACTCAACCACAAAAATGGGTGTATGATTGTGTGCTCACATAAGTTCATGACAGGAAAGAACGTGGGTCTAAGGGAACACATCACAAAGCAGTCTGACCTGGATAAGGGTTGCTGGAAGACTTTCCCGAGGACATATGCTTGACCTACACTCTAAAGGAATAAAAGAACTTAAGCAAGTGGAGAATGGGAGATTCAGGATGTTCCTGGTGGAAGCAACAGAGTGTGCAAAGCCCTGTGCCAGGTGTGAGGAACTGGCCTGGCTAAAGTGCAGAGAGACAGGGAGAGAGTGGTGCAAGACGAGATGGAAAGGTAGATGTGGCCAAAATACACTGGGTCTTGAGGATCATGTTAAGGATCTTGGTCTTCATCCTCAGAGTACTTCTACCCAAGTAAGGATTTATGCAGAGAACAGAGCTCGGTAGGATGAACATTGATTCTATCTGTAGTGTGAAGAATAGATGCGGTGAAGGTGTAGAGTGAATGCAGAAAAATCATTGCACTTGCCTAGTGTTGACATAAGACATGTCCACACCTGTAGAGAGGTTTTATGAGTTTATTTGAGCCAAACGGATGACAATTGTGGGGAAGCAAAACCTCAATGGATTGAGAAAATGCTCCACAGAATGGCCATTTTACCCTATACATGACAGTCAAAGGAGGAGATAGGTTACATGAAATTCATTGGTGGAAGATTAAGGAGGTGGGACCAAGCAAAGTGGAGAAATCTCTGAGATTGGATAAATGTAAAATGGAGAGACAAATACTTCTTTTACATTAGTGGGTACAGGAGAGTTAACAATTAACATTTACAGCACATAGGGATGGTATGTCAGGAAAAAGATAACTACGAGGGGTTCTGAGATACCCTGCTCTGGTGGGTGTGCCCTGAGGGTTCTAGAAAAAGGAGATGACTCTGACATTCCAAGGGTATGTTATCTTAGATGCAAAAAGACAATAGACAGGCTCGATTATGGTAAAGATTGATCTTTGTCAAGGAAGCTACAGGCCTAGGATGTGACTAGCCACTATGACTCGCTTTTAGTTAGGAAATTTAATTTCAGACCATCCTGTGGTTACTTTCGGTTTCTGAGTCTGTAAGGCTCACCATGCAGGCCTCCCCTGAGCTTGTCAGTTTGAGTATGTGGCCCCTTTTTCATCCACACTAGGTCAGCAGGGATGGCTGTTAGGACCAGAGCTATGTCAGGGAGAAATAGCTGGTAGTCAATTTCCTGGCACAAAAGAGAATCACACCCTTAGCCAGCTAGACTTAGTTCACACAGATATCTCAAAAGAAGCAAAACAAACCACAGAACTATGTAAATGGTATGAATTACAAGTGCATCAAAGTTCCAAAATTCACTATGGCAAAAATTTGTTTTTACTAAAAGTTTCGATAAAATAAAAAAGCAATTTAAAATTTGTTTTACCTTCTCCTAAAAGAGCCAACAAATCTCTAATCACATAAGTTATATCCAGGATAATTCTCATTTGAGCCTTTCCCTGGACATAACACCATCCTCTGTGGGTGATATTTGTTACGTGACCAATACAGAAATCAATGGCCATCACAGTCAGGATATGTCTCTACTGTTTTGTTTTGTTTTAGGCTTTGTTTGTTTTTATGCTGCTTTTCTACTAAAATGGGAAAATAATAATCTCTTTGTCTGTCTAAAAATATCTCTTTGTAAATATCCCTCCGAAGCTTATAAGCTACTTGAGTGAAACTGTTTTCCTCCCTTTTCCACTAGAAGCACAAAGATAAGTTATTCCTTGATGAAATTATTGACTATATATCCCACATGACCTCCTTCGAGAGCAAGTAAATATTCCCTCACTAACAATGGGTGTGGAATGGAATAAAATGGAGCAGTTTGGAAAGTATGGAAGTTCTTTGAGATTTGATAAAAGGAGGCTGGTCTTACACAAAAGGGACTTGGTGATTCACAACAGCGCCCCCTACTCCCCAGTGGGAGAGTCTGCAGCCTAGAGGGGTGTGGCCTCTACTACAAGATAACAGGCTCACCAGATTCCTACTTGGCCCAAAATTCCCAGACGTGAGTCTGTGTTGAGCTCCAACTCTTTATGCTCCCAAAAGAGAAACTCCACTCTGAGAAATGAAATCTTTTAGTTACCTTTCAAAATTTTATTAATTTAGAGTATGGAGAATAACAATACTTAAAAAAAATTTAATTCTGAAGAGCCTGAATTTTAGACTCATCTTCAAAAAACGTTTTTTAAAAAGTCACTTCCAAATACACAGAAATTCAAGGTAAGTTTGGAAACGTGGGCCTTAGCATTTATGTTGTTGGTTTGTGCTAACTAGGCTGACCAACCATCATGGTTTACCCAGGACCTTGGGTAATTCCTGGACATGGAACTTTTTATTTTAAAACTGGAACAGTTGGGGAGAACTGAGATAAGTTGGCCATCCTCCCTAATAAATATGGTTTATTAATTTTCTCAAGAAGTTGAAGCATCAATTGATTAGTGAGTATTTGAGTATTTTCATCTGCTCAGCCCTCTGCTAGGCACTGGGAGATACAGAAGGAATAGAAGTCATGAGGCCCATCTCTCACCTGACACTCTGTGGTTCCTTTATTGCTTCCCAGGGGGTTTATAATCTAATTTCCACTAAATACTCAATGACTGCTTATTAAATATTATTTGTCAGGTACTGTGTTTGGTATTTGGGATGCAAAGATGAATGAGACATTTGAGTCGGGCCTCAAGAAACTTCCTCTTCTGTGGGGAAGACAGACCCTGGTAAAATTCAACACAACTTAGAAAGGGCCACTCTACAGCTACAGTAAAGTACCAGGCACGCGTGACAGGCAGGACACAGCTAACTGTGGCTGCAGATATATGCAGACACACAATGGGCCAGGTTGCCTGTGATGTTTCGGGCTAATGGTGGTCTAGACTATAGCTAATAAATACATTGTTCAGAGGAGAGAAAGGGCCTTCTTAGCAAAATGATCATCTCTGTGTGTCCAGAAGTGATCATTTCTGTGTCCAGAAGTGATCATCTCTTATGTGCCCTGGAGGAAAGACTTTAATTGAACAGATAGGGTCTAAGGTAGACTTGGATAAATTTTTAATATGTGTGAATAAATAGAAAAAGACTCTTGCACAGGCCAATCATACTGGTATGATATGAATCAAAAATTATGATTTATCCAGGTCTGTGCACCTGAGGTGCAACCAACAACCAATAACCACCAAAGATTAACAGGCAGAGATGATATGAAGAAGTATAGTGGTGTCACCAAAAATGTAGATAAGAAGCAAGAAAGCTTAACACCCCTTGGTGAGGTGGATTTAATGAAAGAGGAGAGTTTTGCCGAAACTTGTTTGACTCAGTGGATAGAGCGTTGGCCTGCGGACTGAAGGGTCCCAGGTTCGATTCCGGTC
>NW_005871049.1:12779408-12863610 GCF_000147115.1 Myotis lucifugus | reverse complement strand
AATGTGCAGGAGGAGCTGATAGATGTTTCTCTCTCATCGATGTTTCTAACTCTCTGTCTCTCTCCCTTCCTCTCTGTAAAAAATCAATAAAATATATTAAAAAAAAGAAAGAGGAGAGTTTCACATAGAACTTAAGTTTGAGAAAAATAGGTTAAGGGCAGATGATGAAGGATCATGCATTGCTGAGAAGTTTTGTTTTGTTTTGTTTTGTTTTAATCCTCACCCAAGGATATTTTTTTCATTAATTTTTAGAGTAAGTGGAAAGGAGGGGGAGAGACAGAGAGAGAACATCAATGTGAGAGAGATACATTAATTGGTTGCCTCTGCACACACCCCGACCAGGGCCAGGAATGGAGCCTGCAACTGGCCGGAATCGAATCTGGGACCCTTCAGTCCAAGGGCCGTCACTCTATCCACTGAACCAAACCAGCCAGGGTATTTGCTGAGAAGTTTGAAACTTCTATAAATACTGGGGAGCCATTGAAGCCTTTTGAGTGCTATAGTGAACATTATATTTAATTTGTTATAATCTAGCAAAAGTCATTACCTAGGTCTTGTATGAATTAGAAAAGGTGCTGAGTTGGTGAATTAAAACCAAGGGAGTTTTAACACATGTGGAAAGGAACATTAAAGAAAACTCTCCCTTTTTACTGCAGAGTACAGCGGCAGGCTTGGGGGTGGGAGGCTTTGGCGTCTCCCTGGGAGGGTTGGGCAGTTAGTGCACTTGCAGAGAGAGACACTGGGACCTCCTCTACCGAGAGGATCATGGAAGACATGGATGAGTCTTTTCTTCCACTAAAAGCAATCTCTTAAGTGGATAAGGTCACTTACAAAGAGAAACCAAGCTCCAATTTCAAAATAAAAAACAACCGGGGAAATGGTTACACCTATGTATGCCTAGACTGAATTAAACAAAGTGAAGAGAAAGCCCTGGCCAGTGTTTTCAGTGGTTAGAGCATCAGCCCATGCACAGAAGGGTCTCTGGTTTGATTCCTGGTCAGGGCACGTGCCGGAGGAACCAACTGATGTGTCTGTCTCACATTTATGTTTCTTTTCTCTCTCTCTCTCTCTTTCTCTTTCTCTCTCTCCTGCCGCCCCTCCCTCCCTTCCACTCTCTCTAGAAATCAAGGGGAAAAATATCCTCGGGTGAGGATTAGCAAACACAAAAAAAAAGTGAAGAGAAAAACTATCTGCATCATTCCATATTATAGACTCTTTCCAATTCCTTTCTCATAGTCTATTTCCATTTCTAATTCCACCTGTACAAAATAGAATCATGCCTGCTTGTAATTACTTATGCATTCATGAATACTAGTAAGTTAAAGTCGTTCATCTATTTACAAAGACAGTGTGAACATAGTAGCTTAGGAATTCCTTCTTTTTGCTATAATTTTTAAATGTGCAAAGAGTTTCTTTCTAAAACACATATTTGCAGATGTCACTTTAAACACTATTTTCTGAGATTATATTTTCCATAGAAAACAGATGTCTGCAATTATCCCTTTTTTGACCTCTGAGACTTATCAAAGTCAAATAGGTAATCATCCAATCAGACGGGCTATCATTATCAGAAGAAAAGTAATTATAATCTGAATATGTTTGAACATGATTATTATAAGCTTTAAACTGTTACACTTTTGATTGGGGCAGAAATGGGAGACATTATCACTTCATAATTCAAATGATGTAACTTCACTTGTTTTTGTCATTTGGAATCTGGAGAGCTAAATTTATTTAACAATATAATTCCTTAAACATGAACAAATTATGCAGTAATCTCCTTAAAACCATGAGAATGCTTCTCAAAATCTTGACAGTGAAATTAGAGGAATTTTTTTTTTAACCAGAACAAATCAGAGCTCAGTGCCGAGCCCATCGGAACAGGAAGCTTGAGGCAGATGTGTTCATTTGACAGACACTGTGTCATCTGCTCGGTTCTGTTGAAGAGACCAGCCACCTTCCTGCCTGCCTCTGGAGGCCCACCGATTGCTGGCTCAAAGCAAAAGCAGAACTAGGCCAAATACAGAAATGATGAGTGAGAAAAAAAAGGAGAAAAAGCATATAAGAAAATGATTGTTCCCAAGAAGATGTATGAATAAAAGAATGAATTAAATTCAAAACCAAAACAGAGAATGTTTTAAAGGATTTAAAGACTTGGGGTGGGGGTGCATTGAAAACCCGATGCATATGGAGTAAAACAGCATTTCCCATTGAAAAAACAAATTAGACAAACCCGATGGCACAATCTTTTTGTCTAGTTTGATTTGGGAATTTGCTTAACGTGGTGAGATGCCCTGATTTTTCTCCTCCAACTTTTTCAAGGTCTGTTCCTTTCACACTGTGCGTTCAGGCTGGCATGCCCATCTCCTCTGGGGGGAGGCGTGGAGACGGCAGGCATTCCTGGGCTTTGGCTGGGCCCTGAGTTCACGTGGACCTGGTGATCGTGTATGAAATGAGCACATGGAGTCTTGTAGTCGAAATGTCCGGCATTCCTGCTCTCTGAACATGGCATGGGTTGAGGTTACAAATGTAGGCCTGAGGAGCCTTTATAGTATTTGAATGGTATCGAATGATCATTTTTCCATAAGCACAGTGTTTCTTAGGATGGGGGTTTAAGAGGTACCATTCAACTTGTAATTCCGGTTCAGCAAAGACCCGAGGCTTCTCCCCAATACAGCAGAACTTTGGTAAAAGCACTTCATACCTTTCCATCTCCCTTATTAATTTTATCCCTTTCTGCTCATTGTTTCTTCTTGACTTGACTTCTTCCCTGCCTCCACAATGCCTATGTGACCAATTCCTTCATTCAACAAAGACTGAGAGTATCAGTATCTACTACCAGTCAAACACTGTGGACATAGCAGTGAACAAAATAGATGAAGATCTTCACCCATCTGGAGCTTACATTCCAGTTAAAGTCTTGCTAATTCCGGCTGCAGAAATGGTAACTGAGAACAAAGTTATTGACGGAGTATCAAGGATGTAAGGTAGAACTTGATTTGTCGCCCAGGGACTCAGTGTCTCTGGGGGCAGGGCCCAGGGTTCGCGTGCTGTGAGAGTGATGGCCCTGGGTGCGACTCCCCCAGAGACCGCAGTACATTTGTAAGAGACTCGATCCTGTGCTGCCAAGAACTTCCAGTGCCTCTTGGACTCTCACCTCATGGACAGGTGCCCACCCAGGACACCTTTGGAAGATGGGGCTGAGCAGGGACCCCCCTTTGCTCTGCCTGGTGCTACCGAGATGAGAGTTCACTACTTGATTAGTCCCTCACAGGCAGAGATCCTGTCTTATTGACATGACTAATGATTGGTAACTCCCTAGCACAGTGCCAGGCACCGTCTGAGCACTCAGAAACCTCTGAATGAAGGAATGGCCGTCAACTTCACTTGCCCAAACCTTTGACGTTCTGTTCAGTCCAAGTGGAGAAGAACTTCTTTTGTCTGTGTGCTCCCTATTGGTCACCGATTTCCAGTGTAACTTATTATCTTGCAAGGTGTCAAGAGGCAATTTCCAACTCGATTCTTACTCTAAATGTCATCTAGCCCCAGGCGTTTAAATTATGGCACTGCTTTTAGATGGGGACACTTTGTTGATATTAGTCCACCGTGTTGACTGTTCTGCACACCAGGCACTGCTGCTGATGAATGCAGCTTCTTCTTTTTTTTTAAAAAAATATCTTATTGATTTTTTACAGAGAGGAAGGGAGAGGGATAGAGAGTTAGAAACATCGATGAGAGAAACATCAATCAGCTGCCTCCTGCACACCCCCTACTGGGGATGTGCCCGCAACCAAGGTACATGCCCTTGACCAGAATTGAACCTGAGACCCTTCAGTCTGCAGGCCAACACTCTATCCACTGAGCCAAACCCGTTAGGGCTGAATGTAACTTCTTAAAGTTGGTGGCATCCAGCCACATCTTCCCTTCCTTCTCTTTCCTTCTAATCTACTTTCAAGGAACCAAGGCAGCCTGTTAACACTTGATGTGTTCATCAGACCTCGCACGTTACTCACTGCCTTTGAACTTTGTGATCATATCATTACCCATCTTTTCAGAATATCCTTCCTCCTCAATTTTGCCTGGCCTCATTCTAGCCAACTTTTAAGACCCACCCAGCAAGCATGATAGCCCTGTCGTCTCTGAGTGGGGGGACCAGCAGCCTGAATGACACGCCCCCCCAAAAGCCTTTTTGGTCATTACAATCAATCTCTTCTCCCTCTCATTACTTAGAGTAATTACTTTATGTAGAACTTATTCAACAGCTTCCTTTGCTCTGTCAGTTACCTTTTTATATAGTTATAGGTGCCCACATATGCACTTAATTTCCCAGACAAATAGCAGGTAGCACCTGGGTCAGAGCATGGTGTGAGGGTCCAGCAGACCCAGCTTTCAGTGTAGGTGCTCCCCTTGGTGGAGATATGACCTCTCTGGACTTCATCTTTGCCATCTGCAAAATAGGGGACTTGTACCTGCCCGTATTAAGCATGTCTTTTCATTCTGATGCTTTGACATCTGGAGCCTGGCTGACTCTGGAGAGAATTCCAGCCACGTCCTAGAACTGGCAAGGGACTGACTTGCAAGTAGGTCTTTCATAGGCAAACCAGCCAATCTAGAGCCCATCCCAACCACCTTTTGTGAGTCTCCCACATTGGACCACTAGTCCATTGCCCTAATCACCCCAGGCAACTAGGGACAGACCCTAGGCCCCAGACCCCACTAAAATGATCTAAACCAGTCAGTGCTGAGCTTGCTTGCCCTGCCTCACCATCCCCTTCCCACAGAAGGCACACAAAGGCTTTTGCCCACAGTTTCCCCTGCTCTGTCTGCCCGACGACGGACCCTGCTGCTTCTCCATGTGGACGCACGCTGGCCCCTGTTTCTAAGGAACTGTGACTAAACACATCTTTCCTATGACAGTCATTTCCACGTCTGCATATCTTACCATACCTGACTAGTGTTCCCATACCTAACACTAATCCTGTGCACGTTTCCAGCACAACCCCATATGGTTTGGTAGTGGTTCTCCACTGGTGGTGATGTTTGACTTCCAGACACAATGGGGAAAGAGGTGCTACCGGCGTCTGGTGGGTAGAGGCTAGGGATGCTACTAGACACCCTACAATGCACAGGACGGTCACCCACAACAAGAATTATCTTGCCAAAAATGTCAAGCATGGCAAGGTTGAGAAACCCTGGGTTACAGTGAGGATTCAGCAAGGGAAAGTGCTCACTAGAGTGATTCTCAGGCCACAGTGTACATCGGAATCACCTGGAGGGCTTAGGAAAATATATACTGCTGGGCCGCTCCCAGAGTTTCTAATTCAGTAAGTCTGGGGTAGGACCTGAAGATTTGTACCTCTAACAGATTCCAAGGTGATGCTGATGGTGCTGTTTCAGCACCAACTTGGAGACTCATTAGCCTAATTTATAGCAGTCATTCGATAATTCTCATATGTTATTTATCAGATCTGCTAGTCAGACACTGACCTATACTCACATCCTGCACATCTCTGGGGTTTGCAACAGGCACTTAATAAAAGAGGTTGATCTCTATTTGACATTGAAGCATTACTAAGCGGTGAACTCTGCCTACTAAGATACATTTGGGACTCGATTAGAAACTTGTCTAGTTAGGAATATGTTCTTGTGAATAACAAATTGCCCCCCAAATTTAGTGGTTTAAAAAAACAACCATTTTTTTATACCTCATGATTTTGTGGGTCAGGAATCTGGGCAGGGCCCCGCTAGCTGATCTTCTGTTGCATGGGGCATTGATGGGAGCTTCTCAACGATATTTATCTGGCTGATGGGCCCATTCATTCACAAGTCCGATACTTTGCTGGAATGGCTTGAAGACTGGGCTCCACTGAGACTGTCAACTAGAGCGCCCCCGCCATTTGGTCTTTCCATGTGGTGGCCCCAGGGTAGTCAGACTCATCACAGGGCAGCTTAGGGCTCTCAGAGTGTTCCAGCTAACCGGGTGGAAACTACATGGCTTTTTATGATGCTGCCCCAAAAGTCCCATGTTGTGACTTCCGCTGTACTCTACTGGTCAAAGCATGTACCACCACCACCCTTCCCTGCAAAGGATAGGAGATACAGTTCCCACATTTTAATGGGAAGAGTGTTATAGAATTTGTTCACCGTGTTTTTAAACCACCACAGAATGTTTGATTGCAGCCCTCTTTCTAGTGAATAGAGTAGAACAAATAAGTAAATGACCCTAGGACTTGATCATTTTACTCGGCTATTCTCCGTTCTGAACTTTTCACGATAAATCTCCTCCCCAAATATATCTTTGCAAGCCAGGCAGCTTCCCCGCTACTGTCTTCATCTTATGACTCTGACTTGGAATAAGTATCCATATACCTGTCAGAATTGCCGAGTGCAGTAAAACCCACAATGAAATGCCCGTCATTGTTGCAGGTTCATTACACAGCATGAAAAATTACATCCCCCAAGGACACAGTCCCAGACGGCATTTCTCTCCCCGCTGTAGTCCACGGTGCCTGTGATACAGGTATGCTTCTGTCCCCGTCCCCAGCCTGGAAATGGGTTCTGTATCACCGGATTCACACGTGATGCTCCAGTTCTCTGAGTGACGCCTTCTCTCACATCTCCAGAGCCGTGTTCCCTGTGAGATCCTGGGCTCTCTGACCTGCTCAGCGTGTCAGCCGGAGCTAAACGATGACCTCACCAGCAGCCAAGGACTGCATTGCTCTCTGTGATTATCCGAAAGGGAAAGCAAAATGTCACTTAAAAGGTAGCTTGTGCTCTTCCAGTACAACAAAGGATCGTCTAGAAATCTCCTATTTTTTAAATGGCATTATAATGTGCTTTGTTTTGTTTGATCACTTTTATCATTTCTTAGCAGAGGCCCAAGTGACTTGGCTGGGGTAAGGGGGGACAATTATAATGATTCATTTGTATACATTTGTCCTAGTGGAAACTTGATCTGGTGGAAATAGTATTGGGATATTAAGTAAGAAGCACTCAACTCTATTTTCTGTTCTATTTGAAATCAGACACAAGGTACAAACATTATATAGGCCCAGGAGTGCCACGGTAATTCAGTGATTCATGAGCCCCCACCAGCACGTTGGGTGTTTCTAAGTTGAGTTGACATAGCTTTCTCCTTGTCCTTCCTACATGACCCTATGTTAGTGAATTTTTTAGCTGCCCCTCCTCCCCATATCAACTCCTCTGTTAAAGTCCCTCCCTTTAGACAACAGGGAGGTTCTGGAGAGGATGGGGTCAGGCAAGCACACACCACGCTGTCCTACAGACCCCTTGCTTTCCAGCAAACCTCTCCCAGCAAGGGGTTCCCAGGCTGGTCCTTAGCCGCAGTCCCCTGAATCAGAGCTGTCCAGCTCCAGAGACCACTGGATAGGTCAGGTCTAAGCAGGAAACAGAAACCACTGAAGAATTTGAAACAGAAGGGCTTTGATGTAGGGATTGATTACACTGGGGATGGAAGAGCCCAGAGGCCAGCCAGGGGGCAGTGAGGAATCCAGAGATTGCAAAGACAGGAAGCTGATACTGCTGCAGAGCAGATGGGAGGGGGCGGGGCTGCAGAGCTCAGGGGTATTGTCACCAGGTGCAGGCTGGAACCTCATGGACCTGCCCCACAACAACTGGAGCCAGAGAGGTTGTGCAGCTGCAGAAAGGGAGGAGAAGTACCTATTCCCCCCTCCCTACCCCCAGTGCCTCCCATTCTCTGGCCTTGGGAAAGCAACCTACAGGGGTTACTCCCCTTTGATTCAGTACAAGGTAGGGGAAGGGCAAGAAAAAGACACAGGGTAGCAGCCAGGACATGCACTGCAGTGACCCTGCGAAGCTATTCTCACTCAGCTGTCTGTGGTCTCTCCAGAGCCCAACACATGTCCATCCTCCAGCCCAAGGTCAATGTCAGCTGCTCGAAGGTCTCAGCCATTGACATCTGTAATGATAGCACCGATGGACCTTGTCCAATAACAGCCTTTTACATGAACACCCCACCCTGGTCACATTTCCCATCCTACCCACACTCCCAGCCCCCAATCCAAATCTGGGCTGGAAGTAACCCCTTAGTATATTTTGCTTATATCCTACTTTGTGACAGAGTAGTTACATACTTGATTTATCTCTACGTAGACAGTAAGTTCTTCAAGAGTAGGACCTGGGCCTCATTCATCTTGCTATTTAGCACATCATTTAGCAAGTGCCTCACAGAGTGGAGTACTCACTAAATATTTAGCTCACGAATGGAGAGAGCACCAGCCTTCAGTGTTGGTGGCAGTGGAATCAAAGGGACCCAGACAGTGGGGAAGAACTGTGACACTGTTATGGCAAAGTCTAGGGCAGGGGGCGGGGGAAACACGGTCCTCTCCAAGTGCCTATTGATTGCCAGTCATTCCAAATGTTCACTAAGGGACCGGGGACCAATGGGCTAAGGCTCACCTCTTGGAAAGCTGGAGTGTCAGGGTGCTGGCATTTTCTTTTCATAAACCCTCGAGGTACAAAGTCAGGAGCCAGAGCAGAGGGCATGGTATATTCGCTTTCTGCCTAGTGTCATGGGCAGTGAACCCCAAGCCCTGCTTCTGGTGGACTGCCACAAACACACATAGTGTCTACAAACTTCAGATGAAAGATGATAGGTTGGCACCGTCATTATCATACTTTTTCATTTTCCCACTATCTTTGAGCTTCCTGAGGACAAGGATCTTTATTACTTAATTCATTCTTTTTTATAACTATAATATCTAGCACACTGCTGCTCAATAAATATGTATGAAATATCAAGTGTTTCTTAGAGCTTAATAGAGATATGGTTTAAACTCCTCATATAAGGACATAATTATTAAGAAAAGCTATTCATCAGCTGTTTTTTAATGTTCACAGAAAATGGTCCTAGAATCTATATGCTTGAATTAAAATTTTTTTTAAAAATATCAAATCAGACCAGTTTCCCCACCCCCCTTCCCCCTCAGAGTATGTTCTCCAGACTACCCAAATCAGAATTACCTGGGAGAGCCTGGCCTGGCCAGTGTGGCTCAGTGGTTGAGTGTTGACCTATGAACCAGGAGTTCAGGGTTCATTTGCCAGTCAGGGCACATGCCCAGGTTGTGGGCTCGATTCCCAGTAGCGGGTGTGCAGGAGGCAGTAGATCAGTGATTCTCATCATTGATGTTTCTATCCCTCTCTACCTCTCCTTTCTTCTCTCTGAAATCAATAAAAACATATTTTTAAAAAAGAATTTCCTGGGAATATATGTATATTTCAAATATATATATATATGCACTGTATATATATTTGAAATATACATATATTTCTATAATTTATGAGCCTTCACCCCCAGAATGTTATTCTTTGGGGTGAACCTGGGAACTTACATTTAAAAATTTTTATGGTAAACTTTGGGGTGAACCTGGGAACTTACATTTAAAAATTTTTATGGTAAACTACAATTTTAGACATTGGCCCAGAATGACAAGTGAGAAAACTGTCACAGGGAGAGTTGACGCAACTCTGAAACTTAGTTATCCAGAAGATCTAAGGAATTCTATCCATGGGCTCTTTAAGCACATGCTGGAACTCTTTTTTTTTTTTAAATTTCTTTATCAATTAAGGTATTACATATATGTCCTTATCCCCCCATTACCCCCCAGCCCCCCCTCCCCCACTTATGCCCTCACCCCCCTGTTGTCTGTGTCCATTTGTTAGGTTTATATGCATGCATACAAGTCCTTTAGTTGATCTCTCCCCCATACCCCCGCCCTCCCCTACTTTCCCTCTGAGGTTTGACGGTCTGATCGATGCTTCTCTGTCTCTGGATCTGTTTTTGTTCATCAGTTTATGTTGTTCATTATATTCCATAAATGAGTGAAATCATGTGATATTTATCTTTCTCTGACTGGCTTATTTCACTTAGCATAATGCTCTCCAGTTCCATCCATGCTGTTGCAAATGGTAAGAATTCCTTCTTTTTTACCACAGCGTAGTATTCCATTGTGTAGCTGTACCACAGTTTTTTAATCCACTCATCTGCTAATGGGCACTTAGGCTGTTTCCAAATCTTAGCTATGGTGAATTGTGCTGCTATGAACATAGGGATGCATATATCCTTTCTGACTGGTGTTTCTAGTTTCTTGGGATATATTCCTAGAAATGGGATCGCTGGGTCAAATGGGAATTCCATTTTTAGTTTTTTGAAGAAACTCCATACTGTTCTCCACAGTGGCTGCACCAGTCTGCATTCCCACCAGCAGTGCACGAGGGTTCCTTTTTCTCTGCATCCTCGCCAGCACTTGTCGTTTGTTGATTTGTTGATGATAGCCATTCTGACAGGTGTGAGATGGTACTGCATTGTCATTTTGATTTGCATCTCTTGGATAATTCGTGACTTTGAGCATGTTTTCATATGTTTCTTGGCCTTCCTTCTGTCTTCTTTCGAAAAGTATCTATTTAGGTCCATTGCTCATTCTTTGATTGGGTTGTTTATCTTCCTTTTGTTAAGTTGTATGAGTTCCCTGTAAATGTTGGAGATTAAACCCTTATCAGTGATAACATTGGCAAATATGTTTTCTCATGCAGTGGGCTTTCTTGTTTTGTTGATGGTTTCTTTTGCTGTGAAAAAGCTTTTTATTTTGATGTAGTCCCATTTGTTTATTTTATCTTTAGTTTCCATTGCCCTAGGAGTGGTATCGGTGAAGAAATTGCTTTGGCATATGTCTGAGATTTTGCTGCCTATGGATTCCTCTAGTATTTTTATGGTTTCCCATCTTATGTTTAAGTCCTTTATCCATTTTGAGTTTATTTTTGTGTATGGTGTAAGTTGGTGGTCTAGTTTCATTTTTTTTGCATGTATCTGTCCAATTTTCCCAACACCATTTATTGAAGAGACTGTCTTGACTCCATTGTATATTCATGCCTCCTTTGTCGAATATTAATTGAGCAAAGTGGTTTGGGTCAATTTCTGGGTTCTCTATTCTATTCCATTGATCTATATATCTGTTCTTTTGCCAGTACCAGGCTGTTTTGAGAACAGTGGCTTTGTATGGAACTCTTTTGTCTTAGATGACTTAGAGCCAGGAAATTGGACAAGATGACCTCACACAATTCTTTCTAGATGTTTAACACTATGAAAAACACCTTCTCTATCATCCCCTCAAGTTCAACATGCACAGGAACAAAACTCTGGACACATCATATCTCTGCTGGGGATGAAAAGGGCTTGACTAATTGGTTGTCCTTTTCAGCTGCTTTTTCTTCTGTTCATTAAATCCAATATTCTTGAGTGCGTACTTAGTGCAAGGCCTAAGGTACTTTAAAAGAAACTTGGAATATGAATCAACCATCTGTGAGGAACTCACCACCCAGGATATTTGAGACATGTGACAGGAGATCAGGATAAAAAGCTAGGGTGCAACTCAAAACACTAGAAGAAAAGTCAGTAGCCAGTGTTGGTTGAGTACATGAAATTAATCATACAAATAACACCTCTGAGCAAGGTGATCATTTCAGGCTTGGAGTGCACTTGAGCCCAATCTATAAGAGTGTGTATGTGGAGGAGGATGGGGGAAGATTTGAAAGACAGGAAGGACCAGGAAAGCCAGGAGTTGGAGTGGCATGAGCACATTTTAGATGAGGAGTAGTAAAACCATTTGATAGGTAAAGTCCAGAAAGGTGGGAAATAGATGAGCAAATTGGAAACCTGATTTGTAGGGGGTTCTAATATCATACCAAGAGAATTTCATACATTTTCCTATAGGGAAATTGGAGGCTTGGGGTTAATACAGTTGGAGAAAGGAGAGAGAGGAATCATAATGGGCATCCTTTTAAATTTTGTAAGTATTGATCACTGGTCAGCTGTATCCAAATTTGTAGACAAAGGTGTTTCCTCTGCATCTGAGCCTTGCCGGTGCATTTTCCCATGGACTTAGCTGTGTAATAACCATGCCGGTGTGCGTATCCAGGCGTTTCTCTATTATACTCTAATGTGAGTTGTTACCAAAGGAGTATCCATGTGAGGAAGTAGCCAACAAAAATCCATAGATAGGTGGGCAGGCAGATAGATAGATAGATAGATAGATAGATAGATAGATAGATAGATAGATAGATCATGATTAGGAGGAAATAGTCAGTACGTATTGATGTCCTCGTCATAGGCAAGAGAATCTCTGCAAAAAACTGAACTTGAACTCTAGTTTCCATACTGAGTTTGGTTCCTAAGAGAGGAAAATGCAAGCTATTCCCGGGGCTTAGTTATTAACTCAGAGAAGAGAAAGCAGACCCGGAAGCTCGAGGGAGAGCTGTGCTCCAACTCAGGCCCCATCTGAAGGGGTGGTTCTGCTGCTACAATGAATGAGTGTCTGACCAAGTTTGAAAATAAGGAACTTGAAGTAATGAGATCAAATGAGGGAGAGGTTGGCATGGCACTGACCTTATATTCCAGAGAGAAAGGCCAACTTCTCAGTCAAAGTCAGACTGATTATGTGGCTTGTGTCTTATTTGGAGAGAGGCAGAAAATGTCTTACCCTAATCCTCCATGAAACTCTAGATGTTCGATGGAAACGGGGATGGAGGTATCCACTCATTTGGAAACAGAACTTGGCCTCAGGAACCACTATATTCTGCAGAAAGTGCTCGATGTGGATGCACTTCTGTGAAAAAGGATAAGATTAAACCTCAGTTCAGATATGAGTAAAGGCTGGAGAGAGCTTGTTAATAAGCTTCTTATCACAGCAAAAAAATGGGGGTCAAAGGCACTCATGGGTCTGGGCCTTTGGAGTTGTGTGGGCAGAAGGAAAGAATCTGAGGAGCTGGAGTGCTCGGCAGAGGGTAGATACAGAGCAGCTGCCACAGGTCGCCTCCTTGAAAGACCCCCACAGAGGCTGGGAGCCCGAGCAGCATGCCCGCCTATGCAGGGAGAAGCAGCGGTCAACCGTAGAAAGGGAGGCTGTACTGTCCAAGGACCCCACTCCTACCTGGAATGCAAGTTTCCACCAGCTTGTCACCAATTCTGCCTGGGAATATTCCCTGACCAAGGAGCAGAAGCTGATCCGGGCATGCTGACACCAGAGCCAGAAGTACAGAACCACTATGGTGCAGGGATTCTTCTAGAAGCTCTAGGGACCTGCCAGGGCAGAGGACTGTCACGTGGAAACAGGAGGATATTAGCTGTAATGCTGCCGCTGCTGGGAGGCACTTGCTGAGTGCTTGTAATGTGCCAGGTATTGGACTGAGCTTTTTATACCTTCTGTTGCCTTAACACCTCACACTGAACTTATGAGGCACTATTATTATCCCCAAACGAGGAGACTGAGGCTCAGAGGTTAAAAAAATGTGTCTATATTTGCATCCTGGATTTCTCACCACTGCCAGATACCTCAGATGACTCCTCCTCCCTCCCCCCCCCCCACTTTTTTTCTTGGTTAGGGGAAGCACAGAGGCACAGACTAACTGATGCTCCTCTAGGCTATAGGCCTCTCCCATGAGTGTTTGCACTCACAAGCAGAGGTCTTGAACAAAGCCTGTGCACAGCCACGTGAAAAGCTTTACTCATCTTCCAGACACCTCCCTGATACAGGCAAAGAGAGGAAATAAACTTGCTAAGCTTCAGATGCAGGCACCGGCCCCTCAGAGGCAAGAGAGTCTCTGCAATGATGAGAAGCACTATCATTTTAACCTTGTTGTTGGACTAAGCACAGTTTATGCTAGTGATGAAAAAAAAAGGGGGGGGGGAAGATTTGAGATGTAGGATGGAAAGATAAACTCTTGTCCCTTAGTGGCTATTAGAAATATTGCCAAAATACCATGAATGTGTGAAAGATGACATGATTATATTTGTTTTTCCACTGGGCATTTCCTACATTGCAAGAATTTACAGGGTCAGAAGTCCTCAGTGCAGATGTAGAGCTGGAGGGGCATGGAGGGACAGCCAGCAGCAACATGCCCAGACCCTCCTCTGAGGAGGAGGCCCCACTGACTGAGCCCCAGGCTGGGGTGGATGCAGGGCAGGTGGCTTTAGGCACATAGTGTGCCCAGTTGCCAACACCTGCCAGCATCTTCTTTATTTCCCGCCTCCAGCCACCTGTTCTTGGGGCTGCTTTGGTGGCAATACCCTGCCCAATGTTTCACTGGGATTTGGTATCAGATTCGCATCCCCCACAAAATTTGGAACACGAGAGGGCGGCTCGGACAGCCAGGAGGCACAAGGAGAACCAGCTGGCGTTCGTCTGGCTGCCCCACCAAGCGCCATACGCAGAAGCTTCCAAGAAGTTAGAGCCACCGACCTGGCCCCAAGGAGCCACAGGGGTTTTAGAAAAGAGCAAGGGAAGAGACACACAGCATGTGGTTTAACTGAAACCAACCTGAAATCCTTCTTGCAGCCGGGCAGTCAGGACTGGTTCTCCTGGAAGAGGCACCATCATCAACATCTGAAGGCCCAGTCGCAGGAAGTTAGTCAGGGCTCAGGCTGCTGAGTCAGGCCTGGGATGCAAACTGTGTAAAGGCCTGGGGTTAAATCAGGTTATGGGTCCAAAACTCTCCTGACCTGGCAGCCAACCTCATGAGCAGTAAGTAAATTTGGGCTTTGATCCCTGGAGAAACTTGCTAGCAGGCTTGCTTGTAGTAAGATAGGACAACAACTATTGGGGGAATTGGGGTCCAAGATTTGCTCATCCCCTGGTAACATTGATTCTTCTTGTGGAGCTCAGTACAAGGTCATGCATCTCAAGGTTATGAGCCGATACCATGGAAGTGAGCTGGCCGGATTAGGCTTCACTTTCCATAATGGATCCATATGTCTCCAATACAGATGTTAAGAGAATTAGTCACATAACATCTGCAAAGCACTTACGGTGTCCTGAAGAGAGAGGCTGCATAAATAGGTAATACAAAAGTAATCTGCCCCGTGAAGTTAGTGATGTGGAGCCCTTGCAGGAGTAGACATGAGGGCCGTATGCCAGCAGTACTGAATTGAATTACGGTGACTTCTGTGTCTACCAAGAGAGTACTTGCGTCGCTGTGTTCCGTATTTAAATTTAGGATGCAAATGGAAAAACAGTTTTTACAACTCTAAATACACTTTCTACTACAGAGAATAGTGGCTGAAGCAAAAGCAAAAAATAGCTGCTCGCACCACAGCTTGAGAAAATGTAAATCTGAAAACCATCGTTTTTATTTGCATGCTACCAAATAAGGACATTGGGGAAGCAGTGAGTCACCAATATTCCCGCATTTACCAGATTCCAACAAGAAGCAAGGGCACTCTTTAAGATGATATTCTAACATTTACATGAAGCTCTCCCCTGAAATGTAACCCTTTCAGTTCCTGTCTGAAAAATGGGCCGAAACACAACTGTACAGAACAGCGAGGGTGCTGCTCCAATGAATGATTTCAACACTTTCAAACCCTCGGGAATATGGGAATCATACCTCACATCTAAAGAGCAGTTTAGGCTTTTAAAGGCACTTTCACCTACATCATCTCATTTGATCACATTTGATTCTCACAAAATCCTTGAGGCAAGGTGTTTGTAAGCGTGTGGCTGTCATAGTAAAATGTCACTGAACTGTGGGTCTTTTTGTAGAGACAGGATGAATCACTCTAGGGAGGAAAAAGGAACAAACAAATGAAAACGAGGAGATTTAGAGATCTAAGCTCCCTGTTGACATGGCCCCTGTATACACCGAAGCTCCTCACGTACCGAAAGGCAGCAGAAAGGCTTAGGAATCGCTTGCAACCCAAGTGTGTTTTCTTCTTCTCTAAGCCTTTAGAAGACAGTTTAAAGAGAGTTGGGAATGTTCTGGCCTTTTGTTTTGAAACTTCCTCTGCTTGTTGTCTACTTGTCTGCTGACTGTGAGATCAGGCTGTGTGCTTTAAACAGACTGAACAACCTCTACGCAGGCGTCGACGACAGGTTGACTTGCTTTGAACGTGTGGAAATGTTGACTGAGCTCCTCGAGGATGTGAAGATTCTTCTGTCTCCGTGTGACACGGTGAAGAGTTTAAAGGAGAGCGCCGTCTGTGGCAGCCTTTTTGGGAAGGCGGCAGAAGAAAAACGTCTCTGTTCTACAGCACGACCAGCTATCTGCATCTCCCCAAGGATTTTTCATGAACCTGAGAAGGAAATCTGTATTATTCTGTTTCCAAGGGCAAACCACCTTTGCCACGAAACCACGGAGCGCGATTTCCAAAGGCGGAAGACATTTCTTCTTGTGTTCCCAGGTTAGCAGTGGGCCAGCGCGGAGCTCAAGCCCTGCATCCCACGAGAAGCATTTTCTGGAGAGTGTGGGGAACTGCTGTAGATTTAACGTACTAACTTACAGCAAAGTAACAAAATAAACAAACGAAGGTGACATCACATTGCCCCCTGCTTCATTGTACAGAGGGGAAGGGATGAGAAGGGGAGAGAAGGGAATTGCCACCAAGCAAGGATACTTACACTCTGCCTCCCTCCCACACCCTGAGTTGTCATCCATGTCTGCACAACACAGCTCACGGTGTGCTGCTCCTGCCAGAAGGGTGGCCGCAAGAGCCAGCAAGTGTGTGTGTGTGTCTGGGGGTGGGGGGTGGGGCCTAGTCACCAGGACATCAAACAACAGGTTATAATAGAAACCAGGGCCCAGGAAACAGGTTTCTGGCCCTGCCTCCATCTCTAATTATCTCTGTGACTTTGGACAAGGCATTCCACCTCTTTCATCTCTATAAAACAAGGGGGTTGGGCTAAGTATTCTTCTCCAAGGTTTCTAACAGCTCCTAAAAATTAGGATCCTTTTGGTAAGCACTGTGTAGGGAGGTTGTGAAGCGAAGCATAATTATCCCTGTGAGCTGTGAAAGAACAGACCTTGGAGGTGGTGTGAAAAATAATCCACCAGGAATCCTTGTGATGGGTTGGAAAACTGTATAGAAGCATCAAATTGTGTGTAGCGTATAACATGAGGGGTATAAGATGTATGAGCCAATATAAAATGGGGCTCATATGGAAAAGCCCACATCTTAACACAGAAAAGCCTGGCTTTTGAAGCTAAGTGGTGCCCTATTCCCTTCTACAATCTCTCCCCATGATAATGTAGCACCTTGTGCACACAATTAAATGTCAGCCTCAGAAAACATTTCCCTTGGCTTTGTTGTTCCAGAACGGGATTCTTTTGTCTTCACTATAATGGATATGCAGAAACAATGATAGAACAGAGATTTTTTCTAAAGCGATGACAAACACACTGCTGCTTCCTCCCTCCCTCCTTCCTCCTTGTCCCCACCCCCCAAAATAAATCATTGTTCCAAAAAAAAAAAATCCTATTGTCTATTGTCCATGGAGATCAAGATCTGCCTAGGAACAGCTCCGGCGGCTCGCAGCGGCCCCGAGCGGCCGGTAGGTGGCGCACGAAGGCAGCGCAGGCGGAGCGCAGGCCGATCTGGGAGGGGGTCTCGCCGCCGCCACCCCGCCCGCCGCCGCCTTCCACCCCCGCCTCGCGTGCTAATTGCTGGATACTCTACTGGGACTTAGGTTAGGGGAAAGGAAAGCGGGAATGGGAGGCGGGGGAGGGAGGTGGTGAATCCGGTTCCGAATACACAAAGCCTCCCCGATCTCCTGATCTCCGAGGAGCCTAGCGCCCCTTCTCTCTCCTCCATCCCCTGGGCCAAGGATCCGACCAGAGCAGCAGACAGACCACTAGGAGGAAAATGGTGATCTGGTGTGAGCCCCTTGCGCTGCTGTGCCGGGCGCCCTCCAAAGCCTGGACACCTCCCTCCCCAGCTCACCCATCCGGGCATCACAGCCCAGGCCCACCCCAAACGCTGTCCAGGCGCGTGGGGCTGCCTTCCGACTCCGGAATTGCTGAGGTCAGCGAGAGGAGACAGGTCCCCATTACAGGCCAGGTCTCCATGTGGGTGCCTGGGCCCAGGTGGCGCCATCAGCAAGCCTCCTTACAATAGAGGGGCAGCTATCCTGCCTCTCAGGCGTGGGGACTGGCGCTGTCATTTCATGCACCCTCCAGACACCCAACCTCTGGCTGGTAGAACATGGTGTTAAGATTCCCGAGGGCCTTAAAGTCAGAGGCCTGGGTTGGAACTCTGAGCATTAACACCTGGGTCTTTGTGACCTTGGGGATGTTCCTAAACTCCCCAACCCTCCATCTCCCCAGCTTATCTCATAGGAATGTTGTGCAGATTTTTAAAAAGTGGTGCTTAACTTAGCAGGAGGCCATGGTTGCAGTAACTATTATTATTAGCAACCTGCCTCTCCTTGGAGGAGGAGGGAGATGCGTAATCTGCTGCCTTAAGACAGATCTCAAAACACTGTTGCCTAGACTGAGGAGAAAGGGTCTGAGAGGACCATCCTCAGACTGGTCATTCCTAATGCAAGGTCCCATCTGCCCCGGGCTGCCCTCAGCCCCCATCCCTCTTCCTGTCCCTGAGGCTGGGCTGTCACTGTTTTAGACCCTCCTCTCCTTCCTCTCCCTCCTCTCTCTGGTTGTATTCCCCTACTCACTTGGAGAATTCCTAGAGAGTGGACAGCATGGGCTTTGAAGTCAGACATACCCATGTTGGAATCCTAGCTCCCCCAGTTGCCAGCGGGGAAATTGGACCAGTCATTTAGCCTCCCAGAGCTTTGGTTTGCTCTTCTATGAAAACAGTGGTCATGATACTTAGCTCACTGGGTTCCCGTGAAGACTAGTGGAGATAATGTATATAAACTGCCCGGCTTGTACTTTTCCTCCAGTAAATTTTAAAATTTCAATTTAACAATTGAAATTAGGTAAGACTGTCTTACAGAAGATAATGGAGGTTCACTGGAATTTCCACAAACGCCCATCAAAGGTGAACCCAGCAACTGCTAACAATTAGGTTCTTTACACCCATTTGCGTCAGCAAGGTTCATTTGCCCTCCAGGAAAAGAGCAGAAATCTAGTGAGGACACACTCTCCCCAGAGCCTCATAGGTATACCTCAGGCACTTAAATAGGCTTATTAATTCTTTGGGGTCACCAGATGCCCATTTTAGAGCAATACTCCAGCTGGAAGGTTCTTGCTTTGAGCTGCATTCTAAGCCATGGTGTGTGCCTTGCTGACGGGTGATTCCATGACTCCTTCTTAGCACTCATCACGTGTGCTGCTACCCAAGCAGAGGTGTGGTGGCTGGGGTGTGGCACGGAGCCTGAAGTAGGCAGGAGGTCAGGAGCTGTTGACTTTTCTCTGAAAGGACACTGGCATTTCCATGAGCATCAGATTTTTGTGACTCTTGAAAGAAGCTTAGTCTTTGGGCAGACCAATTCCCATGGGCAGTGGAAGGACCAATAGGTAGGTGTGGTAGCCCACCTCTAAGATGGCCCCCCCAAAACCCTTGCCTTCTGATATTCATGTCCCAGGTAGTCACCTTCCATATTAAGGAGGACTGACTTATGTAACCAAGTGAATATTGTGAAGTGACAGTGTGTGACTTCCAAGGCTAGACACTGTGACTTCCACTTGCTCTTTCTTGTATCACTCACTGTAGGGAAGGCTGGCCACCATGTCATGAGAACACTCAAGCAGCTATATGGAGTGGTCCTCTTATAAGGAACTAAGACCTTCTGCCACCAACCAGCCCCAACTTGCCAGCCTTGTGAGTGAGCCATCTGGTTGACGTGCGGCCTCTAACCCCAGTCAAGCCTACAGATGACTACAGCCCTGGCCAACATCTTGCTTCATGAGAGACCCTAAACCCAAACCACAGTTAAGCCATCCCTGAATTCCTGACTTACTGAAAACCTGTGTGAGATACAAAACATTTAGGTCTGTTTGATGTGTATCGATGTTACATAGATGACAAATGCATCAGCACTACCAAGAGCCAGGGCTTCCATTGCCTACAGCGGAGCTGGTAGGGAGGGTCCCACCCCCTCACTTGGTCAGCTCTGCTGGTTTCCATAAAATGTCTAGGCTCTAAAAACCTCTGTTGACCTCACCTGAATGCCCCACCTGCAAAGGATGGGGGCGGGCATCAAACTAGAATCTCCCAGGAGCACCAAGTTCACAGTAGCCCTAACCCTTTGTTTGTTGAGAAGGGTTGAGAGTAAGTCATCCCCTCCCTTCCCTGCACCTCCTCCCCAGGCAGCTCTGGTGCTTGGCCCAGGTCTGAAATTGCCAGCACTGTCACTACCTTTTCGGTCTTATTATGAGTGTGTCTGTTCAGCTGTGCTGGTTTCAGCATGTCACAGTGAAGTGCGAGCACAGGAGAAGAGGCTCTGTCAGATCTTTTTCTCTTCATGTTAGAAGCCCGATGCTGAAAAGCCGGTAGGTCGGGTGGGAGGAAACAGGTTACTATGTCCTGAGGGGTGTAGAGCCAGGCTACAGGATGGATCAGGTGTGGAAGCTACACTAGTCAGGTCACTGTGCTGCTTCCTGGAGTTTCCCTGGTATTGTCTTCGGTTATCTGATGACGGAAATGAGTGGCTGAGTCCCAGCCCCTAAAAGTGGCAGACTCACTCTTGTGCTCCAACTCTCTAGTAGGAACCTCACTCTTTCACGGTTAATCCCTGGGAAGAATCATGTGCTCAATTCAAGCAGAGAAAATTAAAATGATTTACTAGATGGTAGTATTCAGCTGACCAAATGCTACTTGAAATCCTGTTCTTTCATGATATATCTGGCAGTGAGTATAGTTAATTCATGATTTTGTTAAGTCTAAACATCTAAAATATCTGACTGGGCATCTGTACCATTCAGCTAGAGGTCTGTGGCTAATTGTTTTGTGTAAACCCTTATAGCTCCTAGATCTAGGGCCATAACAGGGTTGGCTTGTCAGGAAACCTCAACCTCTTGTAAGCCATCCCGATCCCCTAAAAATCCATTTCTTATTTTTGATGTGATTCTAAGGTTCAGTTTTTTATTTTTTTCAGAAAGTTTTATTTCTGTTGTATTTTTAGATTCCAAAGTATTTATTTAAGGTGAACAAATGATACAGCATACACAACTGCTGGAACTGCTTTTTAATTGAGAACAAAAAGGGAGTACCTGGGACAAAACGATGCAATTACCACACATTGTTTTCAGGGAATTTTTGTCAAGTTTGTTTATCTTATTGTTAATGTGATGATACAGCAATCCTTGGAAAAAGAATAACATTTGCGTTAAAGAACAAATCTAGATAAAAATGGAAAGCAGAGTTAGCACAACCCACAAAACCTTCTTCGGGAAGAACTCTTGAAGGAAAACCGACTCAGGTTCCACAGAAGAATGTGGCGCAGTCGTGTCTCCCTTTATAGTGCCAGAGTGTTCCTGGACAGAGGCCTCCTGACCTTATCAACTCATCATCTATTTTTTGATGTGATTTCTATTTTCAGGACCTTGTTTCTCCCTTTTGTTCCTGATGCATCTGGTCATTGGTGCCTTCTACTGTGGTCCTATCATATTCAATGTGACCAGCACCCACCTGGAGAGTTCACTGTGGTGGCCATGAGTCAGACCCAAGGTCATTGTTCAGCCAGGAGAAGACCAGAGGAAGATCTCAAGGATTCACCCTCTCCAGTCAGAGAAACTGGAGATATGTGGAGCCTGAAGGATGACCAGTTTATTCTAAAGGATCTAGAAAGGAACTAATAAACTATCAGTACCTAGCCAAGCCCTGGATATTTTTTAAAAACAAGCATAACAAAAACTTTTTTATTCTTTTGCTAAGATTTCTGATGTGTAGCCTAATTAAAGATAGCTATCCAGTGCTTATAAATTTACGTAGCTCAGCCACCAACCTTGTAAGAGTAAGGAAAAGAAGAAACGGAGGGTATTTATATTTCATTGATAAATGATGGAGTTGAATATCTCTAAACATGTGAATTTTTCCTATTCAAAAATTCTGCAGCATAAATTCTATAAATGACTTTACTCTGACATCAATATTCACTCATTCAGTCAAACATTCAACAATTATTTAGATGCCTAGTATGTGCTAAGCACAGAAATGCATCAATGAATAAAACAGACATGGATCACTCATTACAGTCTATAGTCAACCAACCCCCCACAAACATGTATAGATATACCCACAATTGCATACATTCTGGAAGAAAATTGAATGGATTCAGAGATAGAGTATAACACAGTGTGCCTACATAGGTAGAGGGATTAGCAATGGCGCAATGGCCTCTCTAGGAAGAAAGCATTTAAATCAACAACTGAACAATTAAAAAAAAGAAAGTCAAGTCAATTTTATCCTGGAATGTGCTGACATTCCAGGGAAAACACACACAAAACCAGTGTAGTCAAAGACCCTGGGGGGCTGGGGGAGTGTAATGTGTTTAAAGAAGAGTAGAACATTATGGATGCAAAATGTTGCAGACTAGAGAACGTGCTAAATCATAGCCTCTCAGGGTTTTTATTGGGTAATTTGGTCTGGCCACCTGACCAGTTCTTCAGTCCCCTTCACAACAGTCCCTCTGAACAGCCATTCCCCTTATGCTTGATTCTTTTCATGAGAGGGAATGTACTACCTCTTGAAGTATCTGTGACAGTTTAGGTTAATATGAATTTGTTCCGACCAGGAAGGTGGAGCTGGAATCATGAATTGTAGTCATGGGTCTGCACCTGAGAAAATTTCCAAGTTGAAGTGGAAGAAGCTACTAAGATAGCTGTGTTTGTCATTCTTTATTAGGCGGAGAGCCAAGGACATACAGCCGGCTTTCAAGTTCACCGTTATTTTTGGGAAGAATGAACTGAGAATGATAAGACAGCTCTCACAAACTTCCCACACTTTGCAACTATACTAAAATTCGTGTCAGTATCCTCCTGGCAAACCAGTGACTGCACAGCAAGGTCAGTTAGACTCTTGAAAGACAGCCGTGAGCTTGGGCCAGGGTGATGAAGTGGGAGTGACTTCCTGTGGTATTTGTGGTACATCACGTAGAGGAAGTGCACTGTATCCACCAATTTTACAAAAGTCTTTGATAATATGAGTTGATTTACACACAACCTATAATATTGACCTGACTAATAAAGAAGCTCAGTGGGATTCCACAAAGATTTTGCCAGTTATTTGAAAGAATCCCCCGTAGCCAGTCCATTCCACTAATAGTTGAGACTGGTTTGAGTGTTTACTTGTTCCCAAGTACGTCAGGACATCTAAGTTTCAAGGTCTTTGGGAGGTACTTCCAAGCTACATAACCCACAGGCCATTCTTCTTAAAGCCATTTATGACTGCTAAGCCACCCTACTTGAGACAGCCTCCAAAGGATTTGGGACCATCTTGCATAGTTATAATATTGCTAAGGGTATGAAAAGTCAAAAAGTTGACCAAAATGAAATGCTAACCTGTGCAATGAAAATCCTATTGGCAGCTAATAGGATTTTACCTCTCATATACAAGAAAAAAGCCTCCATTGACTTTTGCTTCTCAGCTAGCAGTAATGCTCTAAAAATATCAAAGCAGTAGGAAAATAAAGCCAAAAAAACAGGATATCTTGGTGAGACTGTCAGGTGGAGTATGGTGCCTATGTGGCACCTGGTTCTAGACCAGACTAAATAAAAATCTATAGATCAGTGCATAAATATCACACCCAACTTCTTGAGCCAGTTCATGGGATTGCCTAGTAGACCTGCTTCTCATTAAAGGATAAGGACAGATCCATCAGTATGCCTGGAACACAGCCAGCCCACCAGGACTGAAGGGATGACCACCGGGCCTACCAAATGTCAAGAAGGAATGTCAACAGGATGCTCTTAAGCTGCCCCTGTGGTGGGTTGAAGCAGGACGACTCTAAGGAGTAGGCCAAAGGATTCCTTTCAAGATTTGCTGGAGCACGACTTTCGTGATGACTTGTAGCTATGGCAGCTTGGCAGAGAGAGCAAGAGACCTTGCTGGCCAGCAGCAGGGAGAAATGAGCACAGGCATCTGACAGCCAACTCCATGAGAGAGCCCATCTGGAAAGAGCAACCGGCCCTGTGAACAGGGATTAGAATTGTGAGCCATAGGGTAGTCCTTGCCTTTAATACAACATAGAAGCAGCAGCCAGTTGTGCAGTATGGTGTAATAGTTCGGCACCAGGTTCTAGAGTCAGGTTGCCTGAGTTCAAATCCTGACTCCGTCACTTACTAGCTGGGTAACCTCAGGACTGTTTCTTAACCTCTGTAAGTTCATTTCTTCACCCATTAAATGGGAATAATGATCATACCTACTAATGATTTATGTATGTTGCCTATTAGAACAGTGTCTTTCTAAGTGCTCAATAAATGCTAGCTCTAGAATTATTAGTCTGTATGGTTCCCCACAGGAAACTAGAGGTCATTTGTAGTCTGCCAGTAATAGGTCCATGTTCATATTTCTGCTATTTACTACTAAATAGGAACAACAAATTATTAAGAATTTTTAATATCAGTTTCTTCTTCTGTCACATACAAATAATAATACTACATGGGTTTTATAAAAATTAATGAAATAATAGTCATGAAACATCAACAATTGGGCCTGGTATGCTGTTGGACCTCAATCAGTGCAAGTTATTTTTTTTTAATTTTTTTATTGCTTAAAGTATTACAAAGGGTATTACATATGTGTCCTTTTTTCCCCCCCACCCTTGACAATCCCCTGGCCTCCCCAACCCCCCAGTGTCTTATGTCCATTGGTTATGCTTATATGCTTATATGCAAGTCCTTCGGTTGATCTCTTACCCAGCTCCCTCCTGCCCCCCAACCCTCCCTGGCCTTCCCGCTGCAGTTTGACAATCTGTTTGAGGCAGCTCTGCCTCTGTATCTATTATTGTTCAAAAGTTTATAATGGTCTCTATTATCCATGAATGAGTGAGATCATGTGGTATTTTTCCTTCATTGACTGGCTTGTTTCACTTAGCATAATGCTCTCCAGTTCCATCCATGCAGTTGCAAATGGTAAGATTTCCTTCTTTTTTACAGTAGCATAGTATTCCATCGTGTAGATGTACCACAGTTTTCTAATCCATTCATCTACTGATGGGCACTTAGGCTGTTTCCAGATCTTAGCTATGGTGAATTGTGCTGCTATGAACATATGGGTGCATATATCCTTTCTGATTGGTGTTTCTGGTTTCTTGGGATATATTCCTAGAAGTGGGATCACAGGGTCAAATGGAAGTTCCATTTTTAGTTTTTTGAGGAAACTCCATACTGTCTTCCATAGTGGCTGCACCAGTCTGCATTCCCACCACCAGTGCACGAGTGTTCCTTTTTCTCCACATCCTCTCCAGCACTTGTCGTTTGTTGATTTGTTGATGATAGCCATTCTGACAGGTGTGAGATGGTACCTCATTGTTGTTTTGATTTGCATCTCTCGGATGATTAGTGACTTTGAGCATGTTTTCATATGTCTCTTGGCTTTCTGAATGTCCTCTTTTGAAAGGTGTCTATTTAGATCCTTTGCCCAAGTGCTAGTTATTATTATTTGCTCTGATTGCCTAGAGTCTGGCAGGGCTCTCTGGTAGAAGTTTCTGTGATGAGAGAAGTGATCCGTGTCTGTGCTGCCCAATATGGTAGCCACTGGGGCTACTGAGCACTTGGAGGGTGGCTGGTGCAACTGAAGAACTAAACTTGTCATTTCATTTAATTTTAATTGAAATATTCACATATGACTTGTGGCTAATGTATTGAACAGTGCATGCTGGGTTTGTTCAGGCCTCATTCTGCCCCCTCCATATCCTGTCTACGCTCATGTCATGTCTAACTGTTGGTTATTAGAATCTCTAACCGGGGTTGGACAAGAGCAAAGAGAGGATGTGAAACCCGATTTTGGCAGGTTGGTATGGTGGCATAATAGAAAGAAAAAGTCAGTACTGAGTCTATGGGAACCACTCCATTCCCATTTCTGCCTACTGTTCTTGGGCAAGTCACTTCACTGCTTCCTTGGATAAGAATAACACTTTCGTTAAAGAACAAACCCAAGGGCCAGCATCCCTGGGAAGGAGAGGTTTGATACTGAGATGACTTCAAAGGTCCCACCCATCACATGATCACTAAGGGGAAAAGATAAGAAATAGTACACAAACTTGATTAATTTTTAAGGTACTGCAGGTTACATTTAGTTGTGTTTAGTGTCTCCCAATTTAAATGTGGTGTATATAAGTGTTGGTATACAAACTAATACCAGTGAATAGACAGAGATAACAAAAGAAATTGAGGCCAAAGAGCAATTAACCTTGGGGCAAAGAAAAAGGATTTTGATGAAAAAGGACATGTGTCCTTGGGAGCAGAGTGTCCCTGCCATATCCCTCTGCAGTGGCCTTCCAGCCGTGTGGGTGAGAGTGGAGAGTGCTGGGGAATGTTTGGCTGGTAAGGGCTTTGGATACACAAACCCATGCTATGATTTATTGTCTCCTACTGAGAGCAAAGTGGAAAGGAAACTCTGCAAATCAGATCTCCTAGAATCCACCCTGGGTAGAAAGAGCACAGGACAAGGAGCCTGGAGGCCATGTTCCTCCTCTGGGTCTGTGGCTAACCAGCTGGATGACCCACATTTAATCTGGCTAACTTCTCTGGGCCACAGTTTAATCTCCTGTGCAAAAAATTGGTTGGACTCTACTCAGACCAGCTTGGAAAATCTGTGGTTGTGTTTAGAACCCCCGAAATTTCAAAGATGCTTTTTTTTTTTTTTACAGGAACAGAGTGTGATGAATTACAACAGCAAAACCAGGTAACAATTCCCTCAACACACACACACATACACACACACACACACACACACACTCACTCACATCTTTTTTAATCTTCTGAAGGGTGTGGTCATTCCCTTTTGGTTATGACCCCCTTAGTCCCTATGAAAAGCAACTTATTAAATGAGGGGATCCCATTTGCTCATAAGTATCATTCTGATTGATTAGCCTTGACAGTACCCAAAGAGTTTTCTAGACATTTTTAGAGAGACAGAGCAAAGTAATTCCTCAAACTATCAGGGAGGTGGTGATGGTGTGTGTGTTTGTGAAGTCAAAATGAGAAACCTCACCCCCCCGGCTTCTATGAATGGTGAAATATAATACACTGTTCTCATTTGGGGCAAGCTGATTATTTGCAGGAAAAACCAACAGACTTTCAGAATAGAAAAACCAGGGGCTGAAGAAAATCATCCAGGATAATTGAGTTTATTAATCTATTTGACTTTAAATCTTCTTTCCTCCACCAGTTTTATAGTCTCTAAGTCCACAAATTGTTTTGAAACTCAACCCCTCTTCCTCTGCTTCTCCCAAGGCTGCTGCATGATAAATAGCTCAGCCTGCCCTCCCTGCTCTCTCCCCCATTTCTTCTCACATTCCTCTCTCGCCTTGTCGATTCTTTCCTGAGAGTAGGGTGGGAACGTCTACCCAACAGTCCACTTGCCTGGGCCCTGTATCTAATAACACAAAGAGAGAGTGTTTTAAAGGAAACACTCGGGGAGTGATTCCTATAGACATACACATACCTTTTTCAGACCAGAGGTCTCCTGGAGGCAGTACTAGCTGGACCTTGACCCCTAATAACATCAGGATGAGACTGAAGAGCCATAAGCAAGGGCAAGTCTACCCTTATGTTTGCCGTTTCTGGGTCCTCCGGCACCTCATTGGTGAACAAGCTTCCCTGCGGTGTCTACTTCCCAATGAGTCTGTCCCATTGACCTCCCTGGTCAGCAGAGGCTCTCTCTTTTTTTGTTGGGGTCCTTACAACTCAATTTATGGCCCTTTTATTAGGTTGGCAGGTGCTTTAAGTGAGGGAGGAAAGAAGTGGCATGATTTGCATGGAGTTTCAGCTCAGGAAAGAAGTGGAAGAACGTATCCAGTCATTTTTTGCATAAAGGTTGCAAAAATTCTTCAGGGACCGCTGAGAAGAAGCCTTGTCTTTGCTTCAAGCCTAGATTTCTGATGTATTAAGGCTAGAAGGGATTTCTAGATCATGAAAACTACTGATAGGAAAAGGGGCCTAGAGAGAGAGGTGAAACAACATGCCCAAAAGATCAGACATTGCAGAGCTAGTTAGGAGAACCCCAGGACTAACGGCTGGGTCAACTGATTTCCTCAGATCTCACAGCACATGCACACACACTCTCTTTTTCTCCCTTGATCATCTTCAAAAAGGACCTTCTTTGGTGGGCCTAAGGAAAAATAGTAATCTCTGAAAGAGACAAAGGAGATTGACAATCTGTTTGCTAGCTTCCCTTTCTTTCTTTTAAGATATTCAATATTCTGACTTTGCCCAGGAAGTAAAAAGAGAAGAAAAAAGATAACCAGCTACCTTGATAAACAAAACAAAGCAATAAAGAAAACTGCTTTTTAAAGGAGTGTGTGTGTGTGTGTGTGTGTGTGTGTGTGTGTGTGTGTAAAACCAGGGCCACATATCTTTTTCCTCTGATTAAGCTAAATAAAAATGTAAATGACCTTCCCGTTGAGTGGAACACATAGAAAGGAGGCCTTCTTTGCTTATTCCAGCCCTTAAAAAGCCTAAAAATCGGCGTGGGGACAAATGATTCACTCTACAGCAGACACTAGGTCTCTGGTCTGCCCTGTATTCTGCGAGACCATCTCATTTCCTTTGGGCTTCCCCCAGCTCTGTCCCAGCCCTTGCCAAGTCTCCTTTCATTATTAGTCATTCTAATAAACACTCCTAATAAACACAAGCCCTATAAACCAATCCAGGAGGCTACTTCTGGCTCCTGTGCTGCCTTTAGGGAAAACTGATACCTGCATTAACTCTTGTCATTTGTCCTGGAGAAATCCAGCTGAGATCTCTAACATATTTGGTCGCAAGCTGCAATATAATGGACATGTTTAGTGTACATGCTCTTGTTAAATGGAATTTGCATTCCTAACTGAACTAAAAATGCTTAATTATTAATAAGTCCCCCAGGGATTAGTGACATTTGGGATGATTTTATCATGCTGTAAATACTTAACAACATAATGTGTGCAGTGGTATCTAATTCAACCTTTTTCATTTCAAAGAACATTCCCTCCCAATTTGTTTGGACTTATATGCCATGTAGATTGTTCCCTGAGCATGCAGCCCTAGGTGAAGGTAGAGGGGCGTCTCCGAGGAATGGGACGGATTGAAGCTGGGACTACAGTGCAGTGCTGGGGCTACAGTCCTGGGAGGTGGAATTGGTTTGGGGTGGACTACAAGCCAAGTGCTTCCATTTAGGTGGAGGCAATGGTGGCAATAAACAGAAGTTTCTGGAAAGATCTCAGGACTATGGGTCACAGGACCAGGAGCTAAGCTTCCAGTTCTGCACCAATTTACCGTGTGACTCTGAGTGAATTACCTAACCTCTCGGAGACGGAGTTTTCTCACGTATGTGGGAGGGATGATCACACATTCCTTAGCCACCTTATTAAATTGTGTGCGATGCATATGAAAGTGCTTCCAACAATTAAAGCACTTTATAAGGAAGATAGCCAAAGATGGGATAGAAGGAAGTAGCACTTCCTAGGCCCCCTCTATGTACTGGGTGGGTCGTGTTCAATACTTTTACAAACATGAAGTCAGTTAGTCTTAGCAAAACTATCTGAGATAGGCCTAGTTGCCCCATATGCAGAGGAGGAAATTGAGGAAAATCTCTAGCTATAAGCATAGTGTCAAAATTCAGTCTTTAAATAGGGTAAGTGTGTAGCAGGTCCTGCCATTAGGTTTCTATGATCTTGACCTGGATTGGTCAGTGATAATGAATTTTCCACTCATGACTTCCTGTTTCTGGCCGTCACCGTGAGACCCACCGTTGATGCCATTTCTGCTCTCCACAGTCTCAATCATTCCTTCTCCTCCATTTCTGTTCAGGCCCCTGTGTTCTGTCCCCAGGATGGCGGACATCCCATTCTCACACAAATGCTTTGTACACTGCGGGTCCCGATTGGCAGTGTTGGCCTGGAGATGAAATTCTCGATGGCTGTGTATGAGAGAGAAGAGTGGAGCAAGGTTGGAGCAAGAGACCAGAAGCCAGTCCATTACCTGTTTCTCGGGGACCTCACTTCACCTCTTTAAGTTTCAGTGTCTCCGTCTGTTGGTGGAGAGTGACACACAGCACCTTCACTCTCAGAGTCGTAAATGTCTTTGTAAAGCACGGGAGATGCTAGAGAGGCCTGCAAGACCCCATGGTTCCCTTTATGTAGCAAAATAAAACCCCATCCAATGGTCTAAAAATTATAGAACTTTTTTTTAAAGAAGATGATCTTATACCTGAAAAAGCACTTGCATTTTTTTTAATTCATCAGCAGATGGTGTTCCATAAAACCCACTTCAATGGTTGGACTTAAATATTTGTATAATAAATAAGCATAAGCATGCACAAGGAGCTGTGGCTGTTATTATTACTATTCATTTACTTTTCAACTACAAAATGCATTTTCATACTAATTTTAACATGTTTGGTGTGCTTATTCTTCACACACACACACACACACACACAATAGAATTTCAGAGAGTGGTATCGGCACCCTATTTTATAGGTGATAAAACTTAAACCAGAAAAAGTAAATGGATTGCCATGTCCCCACAGATAATTAGGGGCAGAGTTAGGAAAATAGTCTAAATCCCTTTTTTTAAAAACTATGTTTTTATTGATTTTTAGAGAGGATGGGGAGAGATAGATAGAAATATCAATGAGAAAGAAGCATCTATCAGCTGCCTCCTGCACACCCCCCACTGGGGATTGGGCCTGCAACCTGGGCATGTGCCTTGACCAGGAATCGAAATGGCGACTTCTTGGTTCATGGGTTGATGCTCAACCACTGAGCCACATCAGTCTGGCTAAGCTAAATCTTGTCTCAAACTCCTCTCTTGTCTCAAACTCCAGTGCTAATCCCTCTAGCTTCATTTTTTATAATCCTGGAAACTGAACTTCTCCGTCGTTCTGCCGTCTACATCATTCCTCCCACACACACGCACTTACTGCTATAATAGGGCTACAGTGCCTTCTCTACATTCCTCCCCGGGGGAACGGAGCCCTCAAAGGCAAGGCTCTCATCCCTGATCTTCTCTAGGAAGGTTTGCGGTCAAGTGAGAGCTCAGACATGACTCGTTAAGCTTGTTCCTCATTGCAAGCTCTAAGAAAAACCTGCCAAAAATCACATTAGTGAGTCACAGGGACCTCCAAACTGCTCTAAGTGGAGGAGCCAGTGAAGCTGCACGAGTAACTTTCGGGCTGAAATCGCCGCGTCGTGATGCTATTCCAGACATGCGTTTGCTTTGAACATGCTTCTAAAGTGTGTCCAGGCTTAGGCATCAGAAGGGAAAGTGTGGATTGAACACCAAAAGAGCACTTTAAATGGGCACCTTTTTCTGTGGGGAATTAAAATGCAGAGGTTATCAGAGGCTGATGGCACTAGCTCCATTGTGAATATCAAGCATGTCAAACTCATGGCCTGTGGGCCGCATGCCTCATTTATTTGGCCCATGTTAGCCTTTGAGTTTGACATGCTTGGTGTACACACCTTCACAAGGACCTGGGTTCTCTGTATGCCTGTGGCCAATCCAGGTTGCTATTACAGTGCCTTTCAAGTGAGCACCCCCTGCCCGGTACCACTTGGCAAAAAACAAATGTTCTATTGAGATTTTAAAACATTGAAACTGAGAAAGCTGCGCAGGGGAACTCCAACACAACAGACGGCTGCTGGCCATGGCCTGGCTGCCGAAGCTCCATCAGTAAGAACAAACCCTCTTGAAGGTGCTCCTGTCTGCCTGCCCCACTTGAGCTATGACTGCCAGGGCCAGCATCCCTGGGAAATTGCCCTGTAAAATGAGCAGCTCCTTTTCAACAGCAGAGTCCCAGCTGCTCCCCACCTCCGAGGCTGCTGTCGGGCATGACAGAGTGGCCAGCTGGGCCTGGCTCGCCTCTCTCCCTGCTGAAGGCCTATTAGGAGTCCGAGCTGGGAGGCACAGGTGGGCAGAAGCAATGTGGCAGCCCCAGGTGGCACACCTGCCCTCCTACCTGCCCGGTCTTCTCCAGCTTTGGGTTGAGGGGGTGGGTGAGTTGAGGGTTGGGTGTCCTTTGCAAGCGGATCAGTCTCCCCTCCTCTTCCTGGGCAGCATCGTGCACCTTCACCCACCTTAAAGCCCTGCCTGGAAACAGGACACTGAGGCCAGCCCTTCCCCTAGGAGCCAGAAGGGCCCTATCTGGCCCAGAGCCAGGCTCTGAAGAATTGGCACAGGGCAGAGAGAGGTGGTGGGTGGGGCAGGGAGCCTAGTGTTACACATTCAAAGCCTAATTTCGGATCAGAGTCATATTGTAGCCAAGCCTGAAAGATCACCGAGGCCCCCAGATGAACCCACAGCTCTGAGGCGGGGCCTGGGCGCGTCCTCATCTCTCTTGCCCACATGCTGCTGTCCGTGGGGAGGTTATGTTAGGCTTGTTTGGATTTTCACTGGTATTTTTTTAAAGCCACATCAGTTGGCTTTTTGCCTCCTGCTAGCTGAGGGACAGTGCATGTTTCCTACCCCAATATCTCTGTTCATGTTCACAAACTGCCCCAGCTGAGACGCCAACCGGAAGCCTGGGCTCCTCGTGCTGCTGCCTCCCTGTGTTAGGCCTGGCACTGTCATCCTGCTTGAGGTGGCCCCAGCACAGACAGCAGCCAGCAGGGCCAGGGCAGCTGCAGGTGGTAGTTTCCTGTTAACAATAAAAGCGACTCTCGGATAGGGAAGAGCGAGGAGACCAGGCAGGCACTGGCCTCTGGGAGCCACAAGAGAGAAAGGCTGCTCCCTTTGCTTCCAAGGGTGTGGGCAATTCCTTCGGAGAATTTGCTGCTGCCAAGAGCCGGCTGTCGCCTCCCTGGAACTCGGGGTATCAGGAAGCTTGTTTGCAGAGCTGGCCAGCCAGCAGCCGGAGCAGCTGGTTATAATTATGCGTTGCAGCTTCAGAGGAAGTTGCTGGCTGCTGAGCGTGTGCTGGGCCTGGCTGCACACTGGCTGCTGGGCTTAAGGGAACAATGGAGATAGAAACCAGTGGCAGAGCCGAAGGGGAGGAGCAGGACGAGGGTGAAGACAGGCAGAAAGAAAGGGCGCGAGCTGCTCCCAGCGCTGAATGCGGAGAAACCCGCCAAGGATCCCTGCTCTTGTTCCCAGACTGAGAAACAAAGTCTGTGGCCCCCTGCGAGCAGCCTCCTGACTTATGTTTTAAAGCGGTACCTGCTGAACGCTGTATTTAGAGAAGTGTGCCTGGCTGACAGACTGAATAGCACTCCTCAGCCTGTTTAATCTAAATTGATGCCTCACTGCAGCAGCTGGCTACGGGGAAAAACAAAAGAAGTCGTGATGAAAAGGCAAATCGCTCCTGCCTGGAACGAACTGCTGCCAGGGCTGCAGCTCGGCATTTCAGGGCCCTGCTAAACGCTGGGAGGGAAAGACAGACAGCTCTGCAGACGCGGAATGTGGTAAACTAACAAGTTGTTGTTTTGTGTGTGTTTTTTCCTGGATGGAGAAAAACTTATTAGTGTCTGGTTCCTTGTACTCTCCTAGATGTCTTCAGTGTTTCCTAATTCGAACACAGCAGGAAAATGAACGTAGGAGGGGTGGGACATGGGGTCGGGGCCGTCTTCCCCGCTGCGCTATTTGGGACCCCAGCGCTGATGCCATCCGGATCTTCTCTTCAGCTATAGGGGTGGTCGCATCCACGTTGTCCCTCTGTCAGCAGGTCACCTGCAGTATCTACAAGGCTTGGCGTCCCCAGCAAAGTATTCAGAATCCCACGGTTTTCCCAGCTCAGGAAACAATTTCAAGGCCCTGAATCAGACAAGTGGACGGGCCTGAGATTCCCGTGGCCTCTCCATGACCCCTCTGCACTTGTACAACTCCTGATTTATGTTGCTTTCAAAGTGGGGGTGGTGGTGGCTTACCTGGTACTGGGCACCCTTGATGTAGAAAACTGACAGCCACACACAATGACACATTACTGGCTTGGCTCATAAATGAGGAGGCAATTTCATTACCTTTCCCCCTTGTCCACTGCCTAGCACAAGATGTCTTGAAATGCTATCAATCAGTAGGCGTGAATGCAGAGACGTGCCAGCCTGTACGTGGGCACGGCAGCCTCGTTCCCTAATGATTAATGAAAATAAATGATGACACCATTCTCTTTAGGAACTGATGGCTAGGATCTCCTTATTACCTGGGTGCAGAGATTATGGCGACAGGCCGAAAGGATTTTTCCAGAAGGGTCCAAGTAGGCAATATTTTTTCTTCATTGTTCTTCTTTCTCCTCCACCTGAGGTCTTAGTTTTCTAAACACTAAACACACACACACACACACACACACACACACACAATTCCTATAGCTCTGCTGTTGAACACAGTAGTCACTTAAGACAATTTAAATGAATTAAAATTGATAATTCGGTACTTCAGTCATTCTAGGTCCGTGTCACCTGCTCAGCGGCCACGTGTGGCTCGGCGCTGCCACGTTGGCCGGCACCACATTACAAAAAGTTTCCGTCGTTGCAGAAAGTGCCGCAGCGCAGCCTGTCCTAGAGCCTCTGCTTGCTCTTATGGTTCAGCACTCCTGCTCCTTTCTGAAGAAATCCTCTACCAGAAATTCTGAGAAAGGTGGAACCCATTTTTCCTTGCCCACAGCTTGGAACTGATGAGCTCCCTCAAGGCTCCTGAGGGAGAGCTCCCGAGTCTGTGCGGGCAGGACCTTTTGGGTAACCAGGTGTGGCCTCCCAGGCACTGAAAGGACACGGAGGCAGCAGGAGTGGCTCAGGCAGTCTGACCCCCACCTCGTCCTTCCGGTACTTCTCCTGGACAGTTCTGAGTCATAGCCAGGAGGAGTTATTAGGAGGCCAAGGGGTGGGTCAAGGTAGATACCAGGGCGTCTCTGTAAAAATTTGCACAGGAAACAGAGTGATCGCTGCTATAGAACTACACGGTGTGCCTCTCTGCTCTAGGAATTTCTGCCACCAGGCTTGGCAGGTGGGTGGAGATGCACCGAGCAAGGAGGCCTGATGCAGCTGGTGGGCCTTCAAAGCATCCCTGGGGAGAGATCATACCCACTACCTGGAACCAGCAGCTCAGGTCCTTTGTGTGTGTCGTGGTGGGGGCAGGGATCAGGCCACACAAAACTTACACAAATAAACCCAAAGCTATGCTGAAAGCACTGGCTCCCTACTGACTGCAACCAGAGGAGACAAAAGATAGGGTATTTAACACTTTTACTAAAATAAAAAAAATTGCACCCAAACGTTTACTGACTTTTTAATTTTCTAGTTTAAAGTACAACCTTGTTGGCATATGGTATATATGTTGAATATTTTAAAAATTGTCATTTTAAGCTCCTTTTGGCAAAATTTCCAAATGGGCTTTCTTCTCATCTCTCAGAGGAATGATAAGCTATAAAGCTTATTAGCAAGTTGGACAACCTGAATACAAACTGTATCCTGAGCCTCCCTCACTTTAATTTAAGATGAAAGTGTCCACGGTGCAGGCCCTGTGACCACGGCATGATTCACAAAGTCTCATGGTCTTGTATTCGGCTCATTGTGGTGAGGGTATTGGTGCTAACAGCGCATTCCTGGAAGCAGATAAACAGGATATTACCCAAGTCGCTCTCTTAGTCCAAGCTACTTCATCACAAAGCAGCCGTTGTGTGTTACAGCCACCAACCTGAGCTATTGACTGGCCTGATTCCCCCCCCCCCCACACTTTTTTTTTCAAGGAATAAATGTGGGCCTGGCCTTGTTTGAAAGTGAAAGCTGAAACAGGGAGGGAGAGAAGGAAAGGGACAGGCTCATCAAGTCCAGCTTGGAGAGTTTCAAGGTTAAGAGTTAGAAACCTTCTAGGGTAAGAGATCCAGCCCTCTTCTTTCTGACCCCTGTGGGGAGTGTGGGGTTGGACGGGGCTGGGGGGCTGGAGAGTTGTTGAATGTTCTCTGGGGAGCATTTCAGAAAATTAAGTGGGACCGCTCTCCGCATCAGTGAGGTGGGGAGGCAGTCTGACAAAGCACAGAGCAGCCAAACAAGATCCAATAAAACCTGGTCCCTTTCCAACCTTTCTCCCCAGGCCTTGGGCTGCAGACCCTGCCTTCGAGGGCAGCTGTTCCAGCCCCCAGCAGCACCTCCGATAGGAGGGTTTGGCCCAGTTCAGAGTCACTAAACCTCCTGTGGCAGCTGAAGGGCACAGGTCCTCCAGCTACAGCGATCAGTTAGCTTCTCGAACTGGGGGTGTCCTCAGTTAAGCAGGGAATAGGGCAAGTGGGGAGCAGGGATGCAAGGGGTGTCATTCAGCCCATGTCTGGCTGAGGCAGGCTCACTGTTTCACCCAGCTCCAGAAAGGCCAAATGGTACCCTGATCCTTGATGAACAAATCCTCTGAAAATGAAGCTCCTTCCTAATGAAGCTGGCTGTTTGCTTTTCCTTTAAGTCGTCATAAATCATATGCAGCAACGTTGGCATGAGTCATATGGCTCGTCAGCAAAGCTCCTGCTAAGCCACACAGCTGCACGGGACAAAAATACCTCTGTGAATAGAGCATGTTTGTCCTGCAAGGTTTATGGTATAAATAAGAAATCAGCAGAAACGTAGGGGTTCCCCAGCCTCTTGTTCTGAGTCTCATAACCCCTTAGCTGCCTCCTCTATCCCTTCAGCTGCCCTGTGTCCACCCGCCTCCCTGCTTCCTTGTCTTTGTCAAGAAAGAAAAGGATCTGATCAAGGTTATTTTCATGTTCTGATTGTCCGATTCATTGGTGAGTGACAGTCTAAGTCAGTGATGGCGAACCTTTTGAGCTCGGCGTGTCAGCATTTTGAAAAACCCTAACTTAACTCTGGTGCCGTGTCACATATAGAAATTTTTTGATATTTGCAACCATAGTAAAACAAAGATTTATATTTTTGATATTTATTGTATATATTTAAATGCCATTTAACAAAGAAAAATCAACCAAAAAAATGAGTTCGAGTGTCATAGGTTCGCCATCACTGGTCTAAGTGGTAATCTGTGTAGAACCTCAGCCAGGTAAAGATATTCGGTCTTCCTCTTCCAACGGAACAATGAAAGATACTCCTTTGTAAAAAGGACTTGCGTATGGATGGGGTAATATGGAGCCCAGTGAAACATGTCCATGTGGCCCAACAGTGAACTTGGCTTGGTGGGTCCAGGAGTGTTTGGGGATTCAGAAGTGCTGTCTCTCCTCTCTGGATAGTCTCTGTCCTTACAGAGATATGTCTGGGCCAGGCTCAGCCCCAGCTCCTCAAGGCCTCTTCTGGGGCTGTTGGGGGCACCGAATCAGGCCAAGTCCATTCTGCTACAGGCCAGGCCACCTGCAGGCTTCTCCTCAAACTTTTCCCCACTTCTCTGGGAATCACAGAGCAGCTCGGAGAGTCCCATTCCCTCTTAATTCCCCCCTCTATCAGAACTTCCAGAATCTTGTTTTTTTGTTGGCCTACTTTTATTATTTTGGTTAATATTTAATAATTTCACGCTGTACCCACTTCTTCTCTGTCCTCCGTGCATGGGCCCATATGATTTGTTACTGCTTCATCGGCTAATGAAGTTTCTGACACTGACGTGTGCTGTTGGAATGCATTTGCCTCACTAATGGAGGTGCCACTGTATATGTGGGTCACTTAATATCTGTTCCGTGGCATATCTCATTTACCTTCAGATTAGGGTAGCATTTAATATGTATTTAGGGCTTTGGTTTTAAGAAATGTATTTTTTTAATTAAATACATATTTTGAGTCCTGACATGTGACATGTTTTGCTTATATATAAAATGTTTATATAATTTGCCTAAGTTCAGTGAAGTATAAAATACACTAATGAATGATAGTAAATCACTCTATACATAAAAACCTCTATTGATTTGTGGCTGGACTAGAAAGAGCTTAAGACTTTTCTAACATTCCAAGTCCTGTTGCTTTTGGATTTACTTCTCCCAGTACACAGGAGAAATCCCTGCCTGCACCGATGCTTTCGAACAGGATTCCGGCCACATTTCTGCTCTGAGGCATGGAAAAACAAGGAGAAAACTAGGCGATGAGACATTTTCAGTGATCATCTTTTCTCTTTGAACTGTCCATTGACTTCCTTAGAGAAGTCCTCACCTGATGATAAGAATGAACTTCAGTGTCAAAGGGAAGTGGATTCGAATGTGTTAGCTCATGACCTTGAACAGTTGCTTAACCTTTCTAAGCCTCATTCTTTTCATCTTTAAAAAGTGGATGATGATAGGTATTTCCTGAGTTGGTTATAAAATGAAAAGTACCCAGCCTGATCTCTACCTGTAACAGTATTCAATAAATGCCAGTTCTCTTCCTCTTCCTATATTAACATGGGTCTCCGTATCAGATAAAACCATATTTAGAAGACAATATGAGGAAGTATTTTTATCCTACCCCCATCATCGTGTAAGGTAATTAAGTAAATTGTCTATTAGAATGTGCGCCTAGAAAGTTACCTTGGTCTCACATTGTGGATGTCAAAGCACCAAGCCACTGCCCCAAGGCTCTTGTGTGCTCATCAGCACAGTGTTACGTGGAATTAGTCCTGTAGGGCAGTGAGCAATAGGAGTCCCAGCCAGGCTCCAGGCTGGAGGAGAACCCTGTGAGGCATGCACCTACCTGCCATCACCAGCTCCTTTCTGGAGGATGTTCTGAAGGCCATGGAGTGTAGCCTGCCACCCACCCACACATCCACCAAATTTCTGTTAAAGTACCACTGTTAAAATTTCATTCCTTTTGTTTCAGAGTTAACAGTGACACACAATTTAAATTAACTTTTTTAAAGGAGTGGAAATATATTGGCTTATATAATTTGGAAGTTTAAGAAGGTGACACTGACTTCAAGTACACCTGGAGCACATGTCCAACCACTAAGGAGTGGAAATATATTGGCTTATATAATTTGGAAGTTTAAGAAGGTGACACTGACTTCAAGTACACCTGGAGCACATGTCCAACCACTAAACCAATCACTCTGGCTGGGACATGCAAAAATTTCATTGGTTAGACTTGGGTGACCAGCCTACTCTCAGAGCAAGGGGTAGAGATGGTTCTACCTGAACTACATGGACAAAGAGTAAGTTTGGGGGGCTTGCAAAATAAAGAGATTGGTTTCTTGGCAGACAAATGCAATAGATGTCTACAGGAAGCGACTATAGCATAGCACGTATTGTGGGAGTGTTAACACGTGAATCTAGGTTGTCAGCTGGTATATCAGTCAGGGTCTCATCAGGAGATAGAAGCCATTCCAGTTATTTTAACAGAGATAATTTAAAATAAAGAATTCATGCCAAGTAAAAAGTTGTTAGCTAGGTAACTAAAAGTGTAAAAAGAGGATATCAATATGATTCCAGGGCTGAGACGAGAAGGGAAGAGGATGGAATTATCAAAATCTACAAGCTTGGAGGAGATGCCCTATGGAGCTAAAACTCAGACCAGTGGGTGGGGGTGATGCTCGGCTGGTGCTGGGAGCTAGGGGTGCACATCATGGCTGGTTCTGCAGGAATTGGGCAGACTACCTACTGGATCCACTCACTACTGTGGGAAAGAACTGCTTCTGCCGATTACTCTTAGCGATGGCAAACAGACCTCAAACCAGTAGGAGCCAACAGGAAGGAGTTAGTCCCTTTTCCTCCTCTAGACTTGCAGGCTCCCTCAAGCATTAGCCCACTAATTTCAGAACCTAACCTGGGGCTGCTGGCAAAGGAGAAACTTGGTTTGCAGAGTCTCAGCTCCAGCATCATAAAGCCAAGGGTGGGTGTGGAGCTGAGAGACAATAACTTTATGACAGGAGGCAATCACACTTTCGCATGCATTGATTGCTCCCTTAAAGACTGGCAGAAAATAAGTGTAGTAGAGACTTGGAAGTTTGGATGGCATTGAACAATGCATGGGGGTCTGATCATGAGTCTCTCCTACCTTCAAAGTTCCTTATTCCTGGGGCAGAGCAGACCTGATATCAAAGGGGCTATGCTAGGCGTGACCATAAAATAAAAGGGATGGCATCCCCAGGAAAGCACTTCATTCCCTTGAGTTACTCTTTCAGGCATCCATGCTGCAAGCGGTCAAGCTTTCCCTTTGCCAGCCAAGCTGTCGGTAGTCAATGGCTCGGTAATTATGGAGCCCTGTTGATCAAAGTTCAGCTGAAACTTTCCCAATGACTAAGCATAAACAACCTTGCCAGAGGAAGGAGCCAGTGTGTTTACACAGAATGTTTGACCTTTTCCTAACGAAAGGTTCTTCTCTTGGTCAAAATTTCTCAATAACTCTGTCACTTAAGATTAGCTCTTGAAGTCCTGAAGTTTTAGACACATTGAATTTCTCTGGTTATTCTTACCATAGTAGTATGAACCCTTTGATCAAAGCAGGTTGTGTGTGTGTGTGTGTGTGTGTGTGTGTGTGTACATGCTTTATAAAGCCAGGTGGAAAACACATATTCTATGTAAGCAATAAATGTCAGAACATCAAGTACAATTTGATGAACTTTAGTAGAACAGCTATTAAGCAATATAGTCCTTCCTTTTGCTGCAACAAATTGTGAAGGCTCAACTTTTCAAAGGAGAAAAGCTGAACATGAAAAGCACTACTGAACCATGAATCCAGTTTTGTTTTATTGTTAGCAAAAGGCTGTCATCTAAATTTTATTTCTATTAATAAATGAGTAATAAATAACAATTGTTCCAAATAAGAATAAACTTTCCAGGAAAAAAAATTATAGACATACAAATCTGTCATCAAGAAGTGACTTTGAGCATGATAGAACTTATAAAAACACTCCATTTTGTTTTAACTAAGTGCATTATAGTTTTCAAATCTGTCTTCCCACTCAGTCCTCCCAGGACCTTTGTGAGGTAGGTAAGATTTATCATTCAACTTTACAAATTTGAAAAACAGAACAACTGAAGCTCAGAGAGGTTTAAGCAGTCTATGGAAGTTGTAGATGGTAGAACAGAAATCAGGTTTTCTGAATCCTACGTGGATCCTCATTGCATTGCCGCTTCTTTAACTCTATAGTCAAGTTTCAAAAAATGACAAAAGTAAAGGATCATAGCCTGCTATTTCCTGCATATATAAAGTGGTAAGATCTATCCTTTTATCTGGTGCATCTAAAATGTAACTTATAAGTGGGAAGCAAGATTTGAGAATAATAATAATAGCTAATGTTTATTGATTGTTACTACTACTCTTTTCCTTATTCAGCCCCTATAACTACTCATGAGGTATATATTTCCTGTAGTCTCATTTTCCAGATAAATAAACAGAGGCTCAGGGAACTTTCCAAAGTCTCGTAACCAGTAAGTTGTAGAGGAAGGATCAAGTCGATGTTTGTCTAATTCAAACCCCACGCTCCTCCCTGCTCCTCCGCGCAGCCTCGGCCCTGGCAGGACTGCCTGTTATAAGTGCTGATTCATCCCACTCTCCCAGACCTGCCTGAACGCAGAGGATCTAAATAAAGACGACGCGGCCACAGCCTAGCACACTGCAAATATATCCTCACCTGGGAAAGACATGAACTTCAGCTTTTACTTGCCACGCAATCTTGGTTAAGACCCTCCTTCACATTCTTCCTCAGTGACTAGGGAGTGACAATATCAGGGTCATCTTAATGGCCACCGACCTCTCACTTACCTCCATTGGAGCTTGCCCTCCCAAAGGATGAGCCATTGTCCCGAAATGCGGGCTTTCCCCGCTTTATTTAATACCTTAGAATGAGAGATGTCAGGTAAATTCCAGTTATTACCTAATTAACTGGAGTGGATAATATTCTCAAACTGCAGGCCTCAAGGCAGGAACCAAACTCCAATGCTGGCCTACGTAGTGGTGTGTTGGGTTTTTAAAAAAATCATGCACTACCCAACACATTTCCAAGCAAATAGTTCAGTCCTTCTTACTAGCTTTGTGTCATCTTCAAAACATCCCAGTGGCATTAATCCATATTATGGACTTGAAACCTCCTTTTTTTTCGGCTTAAAGTCTAACTTATTTTCAAATTATAAAACTCAAAAGTGCCTGAAACCACAAAACTTTTTTTTTTTTTGGCACTCATAGCTGAAAAAGGGCTGAAGTTTTCCCCCAAGATTTTTTATAAGGAATTTGCTCTTAGGCCGATGCTTGTTAACTGGAGTTCTTTTTTCTGACCAACTTTTAATTTCCTGAAAAGTGGGGATTATGACATGGAGAAGGCACTAACAAATCCTAATCTGGGCTAATGAGCTGCATAGGTAAGCGAGCGGCAGGCCACTACCAGAAGATAATAGTGCCGCGGATTTTCTTCCCCTCCCAATTAAGCATCGAAGTGATTATCTGCATGTACAGCAGTATTCCTGTAGTCACTGTGCTAGACTAACGGTCTGAATTTATTTTCTGTAATATTCTTTTTAATAACAATGTCTATTAAAGACATCTGTTGAAAGTCTGTAATGCTTATTTCGTGAATAGACAGCATAAGAGTGTGCTTTAAGAATTCTGTTTTTAGTTTAATGTTATGGGCTGTTAAGGAGAAGGTTTATGGGTGTAACATTATTAGTTGGAATTTGACTCAAATTGAAGTCAGGCCCAAGAATTTACTTATCCATAATATTATGAAGGGCTTTTTGAAAACATTAAAAAGTTTAACTAAACAAGAATATTAGTTGAATTTAATGTTTTACCTGCAGTTCTCAAGGCCACTCAAAGCACTTCGTAATCACCAGATTTCAAATTCACATGTTAGCCCGTCTCTCAAACTACAAGACTTTGTGAAAGTCAGAGATTTATTACATCAGGTCAACATTTTAACTCTGAGAGAAAAAGAGAGAGATTTGCTGAATTATTTGAGTAGAGATGAAAAAAAAATCCCATATGTCACACACCCTTTGTTAGGATGTGAGGTGCCAGCTGAGCCATGGGGATGGTGGCGGAACAGCAAGGCTCAAGGTCCCCAGCCCAGGCTCGGCCTGGACAGAAGCCACCACACTAACACCATTGCCAAAGTAGAAATGAATCACCCTAACCATTGGCTGGGCTTAGCATCCCTGCAATTTCATTTGAAAACCTGAATGATCAAGATGAAAAGAAAGCAATGAAACATACCAAATTTTTCCTCGTGCAGTTTGAAGAGCCCCTCATTCTCCATGTCTGTGGCCTTGACACTTCTTTTGGCATCGCTATGAGTAACATGAAGGGTAATTCACCACTGTCAGGGAATTTGGCTGTTTCATCACCTACATAAGAGACCTGCATAACTCCATGGTGATTGCCGTCTGGATGAATTATGTGGCTCCTTCACGCACTTTGTGATTGAACAGTGGTAACTCAGATAATGCATTATCCTGGGCCCCTCTCTGAGAGGAATCTGCTACTGTTTCTCGCAGAGCAGTGAAAGAAAGACCTCATGGAGACATTTAAAGTCACATCACCATGCCGATCCCAACTATTACAATCGGTAAGAAGCAATTGCTAGACCAGATGTATTTGTGATGATATATGCACCCCTGTGTTCATTGCAGTATTATTCGCTGTGGCCAAGACATGGAGACAACCAAAGTGTCCTTCGATAGAGGATTGGATGAGGAAGATATGGTACATATATACAATGGAATACTACTCAGCCATAAGAAATGACGTTTGCCGTAAGTACTGCCATTTGCAACAACATGGATGGACCTTAAACATATTATGCTAAGTGAAATAAAGTCAGTCAGAAAAAGCTAAGAAACATATGATTTCACTCAGATGTGGGATATTAAACTGAAACTCGTGGACACAAACAGCAGTGTGGTGGTTGCCAGAGGGGAGGGAGGGAAGGACGCCTAATGGATGGTGATGAAAGATGATTTGACTTTGAGTGGTGGGCACACAGTATAATATACAGATCTTGTATCATAGAAATGTACGCTTGAAACCTATATGATCCCATTAACCAATGTCACCCCAATGAATTTAATAAAACAAATAAATGCAACAAAGCTAAATCTCACTGACAATTCTTTCAGCTGCTTAGAGCTGTTGCTGATTGGTCATCAAGTTCTTAGAAAAGAGTAGATGAAGCCATGCCCAAAATGTGGCATTCATACCTGGCAGAGGGAATTCCCTGGCTTTGCCATCCATCACCCCTCCATCCATCCATCCAACATATCGTTGCATGCCCACTCGACGTCTGGGCTAAGCACTAGCGATTCAGCAGGAAGCCAAACAGATGTAGTGTTGCTTTCCTAGGGTTTCTCATCTGTTGGGAAGACAGAAATGAAAGGTTTTACAAGTGTGATGAATATTAAGAAGGAGACAGGCAGGCTACTCTGGAAGGTTGTCACAGGAGAACCTAACCTAGTCAGAGGAGTCCAAAGATTTCCTAAAAGAAATAATGCTTAAACTGAGACCTAAAGGAGGAGACTGGGAAGGGAGTGCCTTTGAGTGTGCAAAGTCCCTCAGGCAGGCAGGAAATTCAGGGCAGCCAAGAGAAACGGAGAAGTCCGTATTGGTGGGAGATAGATAGACAGGGGAAAACAGGTCCAAGCTGAGCCAGAAACAATAAACCAAGAGGGGGAAAAAGTGTTATATCAATAAGATTTTATTATATTATGATTCTGGAGGCATGGGGAATCTTTAAAAAATTTTTATGAAGTATATCATATACATTGAGTATATATATTGTATGTGTGTATATACATATGTACTAATATATATAGTTTAAGTAACTATATTCTTATTAAACTATTGCTATTTAAACTATAGTTTAAATGAAAATAATAAAATGATCATACTTGTACCAACCACCCAGCTTAAGAAATACATTTTTGTGACATTTAAGACACTCTTTATATCCTCCCCAACATATTTCCCCTCCTCATTTTTATTTATAATTTTACCACATATGTGCATATCACTAAGCAGTTCATTGGTTGTACATGTCTCCCTGAAATTTATATAAATGGGATTATATTCTATGTTATTTTGAGACTTCTTTTGAAGGAATTTTGCTGGGACTCATCCATGTTGATGTAGCAGGATAGGACTTCAGTCTACAGCTAAACTTTAATTCACAGTGAGATAGGCAAAATAGGATGGATTTGGGAAATCTGTAGTCAATTCTCATATTTCTTTTCATTCCTTAGAATCTCTGACCTTCTTTACCCACCTTTACAGTAAGTAACAATGGAGCTGATAATGAATAATAAATTTACCAGGTAAAACCTGATATTTGCAAAAGGTTTTGTACTTTGTCATACAAGCATATCATTGCACTTTATGCCCCATATTGCCAATTGACAAGTGAGGGACTTGAGGTCTAGAGAGATTACAAAACTTTGCAAGGAGCCCCTTTATATGGCAGTAGGTAAAAATCTCAGTTTTGCTCTCCCCACATCACCAAGTATTAGGCAATGGGAAGTGAGAACAAGGAGGGACTAAAGACTTGAATGATTAGAAAACTTGGTAAACAGTTTTTCCTGATATCTCATCATCTCCTTCTAAGCTCTGGGTGTGAGTACAAAGACAAACACATTCTGATTTAATCCCCACGTCTTCCATTCACCCTTGTTTCTGGCCTTCTAAGATTTCCGAGAAAAGCAACATCACGAACTGCTGTGTTGGCCGGTGGAAAGCTACGGTCAGAACTTATTTCTGTAACTTTGCTGTGCGCTGGAATGTTTAGTGATGAGATGAATTTGCCACAAATACGTTGCATTTTAAAGTTTCCAAAGTATTTCACACTCTTTATTTTATTTCTCACACTCCAGCAGCCTTCACAGGTAGTATTGACTCCAGGGTGAACCTTGGCAGGGATTACATGACGGCTCAGGGAGGCCAGGTTTCCAGTGTCCAAGTCCCTTCTCAGAACAAAGATCTTCTTAGTTCTGACTCCTGATCCAGTCTTCTCCAAGATCGCATGCTCAGCCTACACCCGGGATCATTTTTAGTTACGTCACTGCCTGAGATTAGGTTCTGATTATCTCTGAGGTCCTGGATCTAAGCAGACCATGGAATTTGTCCTAGGGCACAAAGGATTTGCATCGGGATCCTTGGTGCAGAAGGCAAATTTCCCAGGCTGACCCTGCAGTCCCAGGGCTGAGTCATAACTGGATGAGCTTTAGGAGCCTTGGAGATGACATCAATGAGTCATATCCAACTTGCACTCAACCTCTAAATTTGCATCTGTATTTTTTTTAATCATCATCCTTCTACTCCATTAATTGCTTTGAAATATTTTTATCTACAAAACCACTTGAAAAACATGTTGGCTTATGGTCTTGTCTTGCATAAATGAGGGCCCTCACTCATGGACCTCCATAATACTTCCAAGACTGTTTGTTACGTGTGTGCAGCACAGGTCTGAGAGCCACAGCAGTCCCCTGGCATTTGAAGAGTTTGGATTCACTGCTTGAATTACTCCAGAGAGACCCTAGGGACCCCTGACCTATGTGACTTATAGTTTAGCTAAGACAAATGTGATCAAAGTGAGCTGCAAGGTTGGAGACACCACATTCTCTAGCTACCTTACCGAATGAACCTAGTCACCTGCTTCTGATCTGAGTTTTGGAGCACTTTAGCTGTTCTCTCTTCTTTCTCAATCAAAAACAGTGAGAGATGTTACACGACAAAGTGGTGTTTGCCTATTTGGGTATTTACAAAGGTCTTAGGAAACCTTTCTCAAAGGCCAGGAGTCTCCTCTAGTCACCCACAACATTGTTTGAGAGAAAAATAAAATGACACAATGCAGGATACAATCTATGTATACATATATGTAAACCTGAAAAAGATTGCAATGGACAACTCAAATGTGAAAAGAAATTGTATTTACTCGGTAAGATTAGAACTGTGTTAGTCAACTGGAGCTGTCTTCTTATTCCCGTGGCAGTCATTCTGATGGCCACACGTAGATGCAATGGGAACTGTAGTTTTGGGCTGTACGGCTGCATCTCTGCCCTGAGGCGAGTGTGAATTTCAGTGGTCAGCTAGCCATCTGTGCCACAGGGGGCCTGATCCGCATGTAAAAGCCATCTCCTTGCTTGCCTTGTCTCATGATTGAGCCTTTCCCATGCTGTAGTGCCTCCCTATCCCAGCCCTCACCGACACTCACTGCTCTCTAATTGGCATGGGGGTTGGGAGAAAAACCTGCATGCCCACCCAAGTGTTTATGAGGTCAGTCCTCTAACTACGAAGGAGGAGGGGTGATGAGCTATGCTCTGTCTGCACAGGTCCGTTCCTATTGAGCCTTCTTTATTTCATCTGAATGATGCTTAACAAATTAAGTATGAATGAATATATTACAGATTCTATCCCCTGATGTATATAGTGTCCCAAGGAGCCTTCAGTGGAACAAAACAGCACTTGACCCCTCCCAGGGCTGAATAACCTTTCTGTCTGGCTGGACAGGGCAGGTTGGGCCAGGCCATGTGAAGTGGTAGCACTGCTTGCGGTTCCCCAAAGGCAGCTGCTTCACCTGCTGTGCACTGTCTCCTGCCCCTGAGAGGCTCCTGTTTGGAGTAGAATCTCTGGTCTCTGTCCTTTGTGCGGCCCGACCACTGGAGAGCAGGGTTTAGCCATTTCTGAAAATCCCCTCTCATGCCTTAATGCCCTCTCATCACAGCCCTCTGTGTTGCATGAACATGAAGACCAGGTGGCTGTTGGCTGCTCTGTGTTTTATTACCCCCAGAGTATATTGTGTAAAACCCACAAACCCAACTCCAACTAATGTAAACGAAAAGGCGAAATTTGTGGAAGGATGCTGTGGACCCTCTTGATAGTCAGGGAAGAGCACGTATCTGCAGGGCTTCCCTGTCTCCCCTCTGGTTCTCTTGGCATAACTGTGGCATTTCCCCCGCTGCTCACTGACTCCTTGCTTTTTCTCCATCTATTGAGATGTTTATATGGTTTTCCTTTCCTTTTTTTTAGCCTGTCAATATGGTGGATTACATTGACTTTTTTTTTTGTATTTTAAAGCAGCATTGCATTTCTAGGATAAACTCCACTTGATCATGATGTATCATCCTTTCTGTGTAATTATTGGATTCAATTTGCTAAAATTTTATTAAGGATTTTTGTCTATTTTCATGAGGAGTATTACTCTATAGTTTTCCTTTCTTGCAATGTATTCATCTGGCTTTGATATCACGGTAATACTACAGTCATAAAATGAGTTGAGAACTCTTCCATTTTCTGAAAACAACAACACACAAGTTTAGTGTTGGTATTAACTCTATTTTAAATATTGGGTAGATTCACCAGTGAGCTACCTGGGACTGGAGTTTTCTTGGTGAGAAGGCTTTCGACTCCATTCAGCTTCTTTCGGGTTGATTTGGCCCCACTATTGAAGCAATACCCTCTGAGTATTCTGTTGGATGCCCTGCACTGCGAGGTTTCCCCATTCCAGCTGGAGAAAACAAACTGATCCCAGCTCTGCGTGGTCTCCACAAATTGTTTCCTCTGCTCTGGGAGGTTCCCGTCCTAGTCTCCGGTCATTTCTCACACACATGCGCCGATCAGTATTTACCTGATGACTGACGGGGTACACTCTGCTGAGCTCTGTGATTCTCTGTGCCTCTCTCTTCCCTCTGATGCACTTCCCAATGAACTTGAGCTACAGTGACTTCCTCGAACTCTGAGCTCCATCTCCTCCACTTAGGGAGATTGCCAGGCCCTGCCTGGATTCCCCCATCCTGTTCTGTGGCCTAAAACTTTATCCAGGAAGTACACTGGGCAGTCATTAACATAATTTGTTTTCCTCTCTAAGTGATCACTTTCCCGTGCTGCTTGTTGTCCAATGTCTCAAAAGCATGACTTCACACTTTTAATCCAGAGTTTGTAATTATTTAAGTGGGAAAGAAAATCTGGTTCTTGCTCATTCATCTTGGCCAGAAGCAGAAATCCCTTATATACGTATTCCTGTTTGTGTAGATTAAGTTGCTTTGACCCTTTTAAAAAGCCAACTTTTACAGAGTTTTCAGTCCATCACAAGCTATGGATTTTTATTTTTTACAGTCAAATTCTTGCAAATAAGGTCTCCCTGATTTTGTACTTATGTGATTAATTGAGCAACTTAAAGTCAGCTCTCATATTTATTCTGTTAATTTTCTTCATATTAATTTGGTTCTTAGGTATTTTGAATTTTGTTTCTGACATCCATTCTACTATCTCGTTTATTAAATGAATATCTATGCCAATCATAGGCCTGACATTGTTTTAGATGACACAGAGTATATAAACACCGTTCTTGTTCTCATGGAGCTAACAATTTGGGAGTGGGAGGAATACACAACAAACAGACAAAAAGAGATACACCAATGAATTATTTCAAATAGTGCCAAATGCTCTGAAGAAAACAAAACTGAATGCTGTGACAAAGAATAACCAAGGCAAGGGAGTGGCTGCCTTAGCTTAGATTTTCAAAGAAGTTCTTTGCATGGGTTCTTGGTTGCAAACAATAGAAAACAACTCACTTAAGCAGAAAAGACATTTTGGGAAGAGTTTCAGGTATCAAATAGCATGGATACATAGGCTGCAGAAGCCAGCTTCCTTAGGACCCCAGGGAGGCAAAGCACAGCCAAGATGAACTCACACCTTAGTCTGCACACCACCTCCACACCAACCAGCCACGGCCACTGCTAGCAGCACCACCACTGGGCCACCATCACCGCTACGAGCTCCTCCACCCTTAGATGCTGCTGATGTTCTATGGACTCTCTGTGGCACCACAGCTGCCAGGAAATCTGCCCTGCCCCGGCCCCTATGCATCACTGTCTTAAGATTTGAAACTCAGGGTCAGGAATTGATTCAAGTCATACGCACATGACTAAGTTTCCATAGGTGGGGAGAGAGACCACCTGAACACCTGGCCCTCAAAAGTTCCGATGGTGGGAGCCACAGATGTTTGGTTGTTGGGGAGGTAACAGACAATGTCTCTATAGCCTCTCTAAAAAGGTGACATTCGAAGCACTATCTATATCATGAGAAAAGCCAGCCACATGAAGATCTGAAGGAAACACATTCTAGCTCAAGGGAGCAGCAGGAGCAGGAATCAGCTTGGTGTTTTCATGGGACATGAAGTCCTGGGGGGCTGGAGCATAGTGGACAAGGAACAGAGAGTCAAGAGATGAATCCAAGAGGTGGCAGAGGCCTGGCATGTGCAACCTTGAAGACCGTGATGGGGATTTGCATGGTGTTTTTATTGCACAAGGGAACCACTGGGTTATAGGAAAGGGGAAGATGTGACCCCTCTTGGTGGGGTTCACTTAAAATTAGAAGCAATTTTTTCTTCCTTACATGAAATTGTAAAAATGTTATAGATGTTTAAACATTAAAGAATTAAAAAATAATTTAAATATCATTCTATCAGTATTTTCTTTATAAAAACAAACATTTTTTAAAATCCTCACCCAAAGGTATGTTTATTGATTTTTATAGAGGGAGAGACAGAAACATTGATGTGAGAGAGAAACATTGATCCATTGCCTCCCATACATGCCCTGACCAGGGACCAAACCCACAACCTTTTTGGTGTAGAGGACTCTGCTCCAACCAACTGAGCCTCCTGGCGGGCATTTTATCAATATATTCACTTCTGCCTATTCTCTTCACACCTTGCTATATGCATACCTATCCTATTTTTAAATGTCTGTCCACTGTACATCTACTTTTATATTTTATTCTTTTTACTGAATAGTATATATTATACATGTTCAACACCATGGACAATGCTGTCATGCAAATTTGTCTTTACATACTGTCCTTTGGATGAACATTTAGGAATGGGATGAGTGGGTCACAAGATACAAAGTGTTTTTAAAAATGTAATGCCTATTGCCATGGAGCTTTCTGAAAGAATTGCATTGATTTATAAGGTTACCAAAGGCCATGAGTGTATTAGTTTCACCAGTTATATAACTGCTGGTTTTGCAGAGGGAATGCGATCCAGGGTGCTCTTGTTTTCCTTTCTTGGATGACTGACTACTGCCACCCTTGCCCATTGAGGCCACACGGAAGCATTGGTGGAGCTCAAGGAGGAAGTGAGAGGGGAGAAGAAATGGATGCCTTCTCCCTTCCCAACACACAAATGGAAGACCTTTTGGGACAATAAGCAAAGACACCTTAATGGGATCCACTGGTTCCAAGAACAGAGTAAAACTTGCTGAGAGCTATTGCCATACCTAAAATAGACTGTGTCGACTTATAAAGGGGGCACTTCAGCCCTGGCCAGTTTTTCTCAGTGATTAGAGCATTAACCCATGGACCAAAGGGTTGTGGGTTTGATTCCTGATGAATTTATTGTTTTTTTTTCATCATGTCTTTTCTTATTCGTCTGAATCCAGGGTGTGTTTTTTTGTGTGTGTGCATATTATAGATACTATGCTGTCATATTTGATGCAAAACTTTTCCACAAGCTAATTTTTTTCCTTTTTAGGTTAGTGATGTGATTTTGCATTGTTATGGGTATTTTAAAAGTCTGCTTACTCAAACCTGTCATTTGTCTGTCTTTTCTGTTTAGATTACCTGTTTCTTTATAGCTGAGAACATTATCCTTCCTCCACAGATCCTCTAAAGATAAAAAAATCTTTATTGTTGAAAGTATTACAGATGTCCCCCCCACACTGACCCCTTCTAGCCTGCCCCTGCCCCCCGCCCCAGGCTTTCACCACCCTATTGTCTGTGTCCATGGGTTATGCATATATGCATACAAGTTCTTTGGTTGATCTTTTCCCACCCACCCACCCCCACCTTGCCTCTGAGATTCAACAGTCTGTTCCATACTTTCATATAATTTTGAATTGTTTAGTACTTTTAATCTATTTGAGACTAATTTTTCTGGTTCTTTAATATGTGGGCATAATCCCCTCCCCCAATATTATAAAATCTTCTATATTTTCATCCAATTTACTGATAAAACTTTGGGAAAGTCCAAGTCTGCCATCTAAACCACTAGAAGCTTCTTTTGGGTTTACACTCATCCATTCATCAATATTCTTGGTGATTACCCTATCAATCAATTCCCCAGGGATCATCTATACATCCCCATCACTTCACAGAGTACCTTACACTTTGTTTATTTGGCACCATAAACATTCGTTGAATGAATGAATAAAAAGAAAGGAGTTAATTAGCTGAGAACCTATCCCCTGTTATAATATTCATCTTCCTATACGTCCACAAGGGGAAAGTGAAGGACTTATAGGAAGCCTTCTGAAGCCACCTGACTTATATTATTTCCTTGATCCACTAGTCTGGTAATGTTATCAAAAGAGAAAATGATGTTAGGCTCACTGAATCCCTGTTGGATGCACACTGACTCCCAATAATCACCACCTTCTCGTCTAAGTGTTCACAAAATGTCTGCTTAATAATCTCTTTTGGAACCTTGACTGAAATCATCAATAAGCCCCTTGATTTCCAAAATCCACTCCTATCTTGCCCTCACTTCTTTTTGAAAATGAGGAATAGGGACCATGTCTTACTTGGATTTGGTCTCCTCTTTGCAGAATACTGTTCTGGAAAATAAAAAGTACTTGTTTAATAAATGTTGAATGAATGAATGAATGAATGAAAAAATAACTGATCATTATCCAACAAAATCTTCTAGACAGCTTAAATGACATTATCAAAATAAACACATAATGTTGGGTAATGCATGCCAGCAAATTGACTCTGTCCCATGGTCCTTTGGGCCGTGATGTAGAGGGAGTTCTGAAAGTGCTCACTGCATGAGAGGGATTCACAGGGAGGCAGAAACGTGAGATCGTCCTGACATCAGGAAAATGCGCTGCCTGGCATTAGTGACAGTCCCCAAGTTTTTAGGTCCTTTGGGTAATACTCGACCCAGGCTGGGAGATATTTGCAGAGACGTGACTTTATTGTTGGAAATGCCGTTTATTGTATTCCTTTGTTGTTAAAACAAGAAGGAAAGAAAGCTTTGTGTGTGTCACAACTTCTTCCCAGGTCTGACCACCTGTGCAAGGGTCCAAGCTGAATCACTAGTCTTCGTGTGTGCAGGAAGAATATTTAACATTAAAACAAAGTGCATTAGAAAGTCATCTGCCTTTGAATATTCAACTGAATTCTTTAAAGTTATTGCATATGGATAGTGTTTATTTGTCATAAAGTAGAATCAAGTTAATCTTACTGAAGGTCAGGCTGAAGGTCCCCCAGTTTAATGAAGCAGCAATATTAAATTGGAATTAGTAAATTTGTATTGGAGAATCTGATAAGCAATGCCCAATCTAAGATGAGTAATGAATGCAAGGTTAACTAAGGCTACATTCTGTAATGATGTGTTCTAACCAATATGATTTGTTGACCTGGAGAAATCTTGGTCCAGGTAAGAAAAAGAATGTGTACTCAGAATAAGCCTCCCACCTGGCAGGTGACCAACAGGAGGGGGTCAAGCGAGAGTCCCACTTGCTCTCTTTCTGGATTTCACACCTCTCTCTAGGACCATTACAAAAACAGGGGGTCCCTGGTCTATAGTTTGCTGGCACTGGCCCTAGATTGTCAACCTCTTCCAACAGCCTTTCTGAATGTCTTCTGGCTGACACCTGGCTCCCCCTTAGACACGTTTTCTCTAGTCCTGTCAGGTGGTCTGGTAGTTATTTAGTCTTTGTACTATGGAGTCAGAAGTGGAATAGGTGTTCTTCACGTCCCACATTGCTGCTCTGTAACTGCACTACTCTTCTTCCAAAACACTCAGCTTGGAATCTCACTCATCCGATGGTACCACCCCCTAGTTTCTGCTGTCTACTGACCCCAAGGCCACTACCCCTTGCTCCTTGTCTTCAAAATCAATCCAATTATTATTCATGTGATTTCAATAACCAGATCTTCTTTTCAATACCCTGGCCTTTCGGTTCCTTAATTTCTTTTCTCCAACAGCTTCAATCTCTGCTACTCACTTCTATGGGCACACCTTTAACCTTTTCATTATTAATAATTTCAACACTGCAAAAATTTTAATTTCAGACATCCTATTCTCTTACCACCCCTGTTATCTTTAGAGCTGGTTCGCTCTGGCAGCCCAACACAAACAATCCTTCTATACCACCAAGACTTTAATCCAACATTCCTATCACCTTCTCACTGTTCCATCCCATGACATCCTCTATCCCTTCCCCACCCAGATTAAACTTCATAGTCTATCTTCATAACCATCCCCTTACATACAGAATTGACTCCTTGTCCCTCTCTCCCTTGTACTGGCTTGACTTAACCAAAGTCTCAGTTAAATTTCAACTCTACCTATTAGGTACTGATAGCATAACAGCATGACCAGACAAACACCCAAACATGGCCAGAAAAAACAGCCAAATATGCTGACTAATTTCACATAAAGTTCATGGCTAGTAACCTCAAGTGGTCCTTGGGACTCCTCCTGGTTCCATCACTTTGTCATGTTCCCTGGTGGCCAGTTCTGTCTTAGTCTTCCCTCTCTTCAAACCTCCAACACCTCCTCCCCCATCTTTGTGCTTAGAAGTCTCCCAACACCACATCCAGCCACCTGTGCCCAAATACTCTACCTTTGGGCCCCATCCTCTTTGACTACTCAAGGACATTGCCCCAAAAATTATCCCCTTTCTCCTCCAGTATCATCAATTATTCCCTCTCTACTGGATAGTTCTCATTAGTGTCCAACATATTGTCCTTTTCTAATTTGAAAAACCCTTTTGACTCTACTGCACCCCTATTTGTCTCTTCTACTTTGCAGCAAAACTTGAGAAAACAACTATCTATTCCCACCATTTGCAGTTTCTCTTCTCCCATCCTCCCTTAAGCTCAATCCACTCTGGCCATCTCTTGCACCACTCCACCCCAAACTGCTCTCATCCAGTCACCAATGACATCACATTCTTAGGCTGCAATGGCAGTGCATGGTCCTCACCTATTGATCGATTAGCACCTGTTCTATCTGTGTTTGCCTGGAGAGTCCACAGTATACTGTCCTTCTGAGAATGGAATGGGTGCCTGGCTTTATGAAATTAAATTTGTGGGATATAAACAAACCAATCTATAGAAATATGTCTTGTAGCTATTCATTCATCTGCCTTCTCTGAGTTAACAATGATTTATGACAGAGCAGTAGTAAGGACTGTTAATTGTCTTTATTTTAGTACACTTAGATTTCTTGCCAGGGACTGGACTGATGGGGGAAAATTTTATGGAAAATGGAAATTTTTGCTTTCCAACTGAAAAAGCCCTTCCTCTCATCTATTTCTCAATATTTAGAATCGCAGAATAGTGCTAGACTTAGACTGTATCTTACAGAACAACTGGCCAAACCTAGAGAAAGCCCAGAAAAGCTAAATGATCTTCCCAAAGTCTCACAGTTAGTTAGCGACCAATTTGAAATAGGACCTGAGCTTCTCACTCCACGTCCAGTATCCTTTCTCTCATACTTGCTATTGATCTGCATCCTGACAGGTCTCTCAATGTCCACATTCTATAGTGATACTTTTACTCCACTATTCAAGGAATCCTTTTATTTTCCTTGACTGTGCAGGGTCTCTAAGTCCAATGTCCTTCCCAGCGCCTTGGTGCCAATAGCTTTTCTAACAGGTCTTTCAACATGTACATTCCGTACTGATCCATTTCACTCGCCCCTGGACGGTTGGGGATCTTTGGTTCCATCAAGAAACGCACTTTAGGCATTAGGGCTCAATCTGACAGTGGCTTTGATTTGTTGCTTTGCCCCCAAGTTGTATGAGAGACACGTTTGGCAGAATCCCAAGTATATTCCAGCCCCAAATACTTAAAGATGTTCTCACTTGGGCAACATTGGAAAATGTAGTCCCAACATAAAATTCTAGACTGGCTGCTTGTTCAGCCATTGGTCAAATCATTTGTAGTGTTCCCACTCGGGACTTCAGAGAGCCTCTGAGCCCTGCCCTAGTTGTTGTTGTTGTTTTTTTTTTTAGCTCAGTAGTTATTGCATATATATCTATAATCAGGAAAATGAGAGGAGAAATGAGGCCTTCCCCCTTCCTAGCACACAAGTGGAAGACCTTTTAGGACAATGATAGCAAAGACACTTTAATGGGATACACTGGTTCCAAGAACAAAATAAAACTTGCTGAAAACTATTACCATACCTTAAAAAGACTGTGTCAACTTAAAAAAAAAGAGGTTCTTCAGCCCTGGCCAGTTTTTCTCAGTGGTTAGAATATCAGCCCATGGGCCAAAGGGTTGTGGGTTTAATTCCTGGTCAAGGGCACATACCTGGGTTGCAGGTTCATTCCCCTGCTTTAGTAGGGGCATGTGTGGGAGGCAATCGACCAATTTGTCTCTCTCACATTGATGTCTCTCTCTCTCTCTCTCTCCCCCCCCCCACTCCTCCCTCCCTTCCACTCTCTCTAAAAATCAATGGAAAAAGTATCCTCAAGTGAAGATTAACAAAACAAAACAAAAAAAGAGGTTCTTCTTAGCATCTAGAATGATAACTAAGACTTCATTCTGTGCCAAATACTGTGAACTCATGTGTCACATTGTGTATATCATTACATTGTATACTCACAACTATACAGAATAGGTGCTATTTTTTAGAATTTTAAAAAAATACGTTTATATTGATTTTTATAGAGGAACGGAGAGGGAGAGATAGAAACATCGGTTGATCGGCTGCCTCCTACATACCCCCTACTAGGGATTGAGCCCACAACCCTGGCATGTGCCCTGACTGGGAATTGAACTGACAACCTCTTGGTGCATGGGTTGATGTTCAACTACTGGGTCACACCAGTTGGGTCAAAATAGGTGCTATTATGGATGAGAAAGCTGAGGCACAGAGAGACTAAATAGCTACCAAGGTCACACAGCTAATACAATGGTGGGACAAGATTTGAACCAGGAGTATCCTGACTCTGGAGTCTTCACTCTTAACTGTTGAATACCCTGCCTTTTGGGAAGCCACAAGTTAATGAGCTGGCGTCCACCCTTGGCAGAGCCAGATGGAGACCTGGGGACAAACTGTTTCCCTCTAAACAACCATACAGGCAAAGCCATCCCTTCAGTGGAGAGGAGCTCCTTGAGCTATCTCTATTAAGGAGCGATTCTTAATAACATCCATTTTTCTGAATATCCTCTTATAAATCCACTTTAAGATCTAATTTGGTCTCTCATGGAGCACAGCCTAGAAAGGGAGAATGCAGGTAATACGTGGGCCTTCTAGTGTTTTGCCCAGACTCTGTGGGTTCTGGTTAACAGGAGTCTGGGTGCTCCTCTGAGCTCACTCTCTGGATGCTGACAGATCAGATGCAGAGCTAAGAGCCAGAGGCCCATGTAGTGAGTGCCACCCTGGGGAGATCCAGGTGCTGATTGCTCCCTGAAATGGCAGACATCTCGGCATCGCAAACCTTTTCCTTTGAAGTTTCAGCTGTCCTATCTTCCTTATTAGATCGTGGCCTCTCAATGGGAGCTACAGCGGTTGAGATGTCTTGGTGTTCCCTACAGTGTCTGTCATTGCCCTGCCCACATCCCTAGGAAGTTTCTGTGTTCTTCAGCTGACTTCCAGCTGCCAGAATGGCATCTCTGTGCTCAGGGCTTCGCCCCAGAACTGCAGGTGGCATCCTTCAGGCTGGAATCCCCTGACAATGAATCTGCCCCCCTCCCAGTAGTCTTCAGTCGATGAGTCTTGGGAAGAGGTGTCTGTAGACCTCAGCACTCCCCTCCCTCAGGTGGGATGATCCCAGGCCCTGTGTTGCACTGTTTCCCGAGGGGATTAGGTTCCAGTCACCCACACTGGTCTAGCTTCATATCATGTCCTTTCCGGCTGTTCCCCAATCCCCATGTCACTTCTCCGCTGCAGCATCCATGCCCAGGAATCCCTGTCTCAGGGCCGAAAATAAGACAAAGTGAGGAAGGCAAATGATGGTTACAGAATGTCCCTTGTGCCCAGCATCGCGCTGGGATTGTTATGGGTGTGACTTATGTAATCCTGTCGCAGGACAGGGAGCTTCTTCTTGAGGAGCAGTCTGAAGCACAGAAGGATGTACACCTTGCTCCTGGGCATGTAGCCGCTCAGCCCTCTGCTGAACTTGGACCACTCACTGTTCTCCTGGGCTTGATGGCCATCCTGCTTCCATCCTACCCTGTGGCCCTGGCCAGGGCTTCACATTCCAGAATAAAGACTCAAAAGTGTATGGCATCAACTTGTTGATGTTTCTAGAAAAACCTCTGATGACTTATTACTTATTCTGTGGGTAGATAAAACATGTATCAACATAAGGAAGTGTTTGCAAAATACCTTTTTCTCCTCTGTTCTGTCTCTCTTCCTGGGGAGTAAGACTGTGCCCACGTTAAGGCAGGGAACAGGCATGACTCATTAACAGCCTGTTCAGCAGGCTGGTCCATAAAACTCTCCGCATACCAACTGATGACACAGACACAGAAGCGAGAGGAGAAAGCCAGCTGAGGTGTGAGGACGGCTCCCCACACCTGTGTGCCCAGCTGCACTCCCGCAAATGTTCTGAGCCAGTGTGTGGGCAGAAGCTCAACAACTCCACAAAGACAGCTCGGCGAGGCTTTGCTGTCCTCTCCTATTTGACAAATAGGTGACCAGGTTTTTCCTTTTCTTAGCCTCAGAGGAAAGCTGTAGTGTTTGTTTGGGTTTTTTTTGGTTTGTTTGTTTTGTTTTGTTATTGTTGTTGTTGTTGTTTTTTAAGATCTCTCTAGGGTAACACATAGAATATAAACTTAGCAACATGTTTTTGTCCTGAAAAACATTAGGGTCCAACAGCAGAATTTACCAACCTGATCCTTCCATTGAACGAAAAGCCCTCACTTGCTCCAGTGCCTCACCTGGACCTCAGAGCTACTAGCAAGTGCAACTTCCTGGTCACCCAATGGTTGGTCCTGCCATTTTCGCGGCGAGAATTCAGTCAGGGCCTAGCTTCCAGAAGGGCCTCACCTCCGAGAGTCAGATCAGTGGTGTTGATGAGGGGTCTCCAGTCAGATCCCCTAGGAAGGCCCTTCCTCTTGCTCTGACCAAATAGGTTCTCGTGAGGGAGTAATTGTCCCAGAGCCCCTATTGATTAAACGCTGAGAAACGTGCTTAGGTTGCATTTGCTGTCCGCCAACTAGTGATGGCTCTGTGTCTTCCTCTAACTTCTTTCCCAGCCGGGCTTTTTTGTGGTTTAGTATTGAAATAGATGCTTCCTAATTAGATAGATCTCTGTTGGGAGGCTCAACCTGAGAACTTCTGTGGTGTTTTCATATTAGATATCTCTCCCCGGATCAGCTCTGTACTCCCCGGCTTTTCTAAAGCATAACTCACTGAATAGCTCCTTAAGCAGGCAACAGCCACATAACTAGTAATTAGTGTCTTGTCAGCTGATATCGGCAGCATGAGTTTTCCGCTGCTGACATCAGCAAGTCCATCATATACTTAAAGCTATAGCTCCTCATAATTGTGATGAATATATCTGAACTATCCAAGTCATAAGGAGATCTTTTTGAAAAAGCAAACCACGTTTAGGTGAAAGTATATAAAACAAATTACAAGCCAGCTTTCAGCACAAAAATGAGTCTGTAAGAGCCCACAGCCCTGGATAGTCTTCCAAGCTGTGGCACAGACATCTATCATAAATCCACCACCAAGTCTGCTCCTTTCTGATTAGGGGATGGCGTTGTTGGGTCAAGGTCATAGAGAACATCTGTTTTAATGACAGAAGTCAGAAGAAGAGCAGCCCTTTCAGCCTCCCTATTTTTTATTCACTGATTGCTCATGAAAGAGCTAGTGATTTCCCCCCAAAATATGCTCTGATGAAAAATAAAACAAAATAAACATTTAACTCTTATTCTGAATGAAAAAATTACCATGTCAAGCTGGTGTTTAGTTAAAAATTCCAAAGTTGAAATTTCAGAACAATTCAAAAATTGAAATCTCTGAACAGTAGCTATATCGCTTCTCAAAGGAGTTACACATGAATGTGACCAAAGTGCAGAATAGGACAGATAGAATGATTTTAAAGAAATTAAATGTGAAGAAAAATGCCTATTTTGCTGATAAAACTATTTCATCCTTAGGAAATAGTTAGAGAAAACACATTTTTGTTTGAGAAATGTACCTCATTGGTTATTTAACTTCTTCCATCCCCTAAAATACTGTCGAAGTGACACCTATTTTTAGGCTTTGTTCTGAAGTTTTGCACTAAATTGATGATTGCTACACCTGCAAAGCCTTACCTATCAAACTGAGTTAGCCTGAACCAGACCGCAATTGCACTAAACTTATCAACCTCCGAGAAACTCAGCCTGCCACCACCAAAATACAAGAGCTAAGATTTAATAAAGGCATCCTAAACTGGTAACATTTTTCTTTCTCCACCATTTGAGACAGTGTTTGTTCATCATATAGAAATGGTAAATATGCATGTTAGAAACCCAGGAAACAAATATGTCAGCAAGCATTTTCTGCATCATTAAAAATTATATTTAAACAGTTCCCCAGCTGTAAATTAAAGAAAGAAATTATGTGCCTAAGCTTTCATAAATGTCACAGACCCAATTCATAGAAATTAATAAACACAAATCAAGTACAATTTATCTTTTTTTTTCATTAAATAAAACAGTAATTCACCAAGTCCAAATGAGAGCTACAGACACTAACACATTATTAAAGGGCACAGTGATACTGTATTACCAGAAATGTTAGTAACACATTAGATATGTTGCCTCAAATGAACAGGAATAAATTAGAAGTAGCATGTATATTTTATGACATATTGAGAGTTTTTCTTCCTTGTTTAACCCACCCCTCTTTTTTCAGAGTTTAACTCTTCCCCTGGGGCAACAAATGCTATCAGTTCCATGTCACAGTCTCCTTCAGGACGATGCAATGGCTATACTTGGGGGGAAGGAATCCTATATAATAAATGGCTAATATGCAAATCTACTGGTGGAACAACCAGTCGCTATGACGCACACAGATCACCAGGGGACAGATGCTCAACGCAGGAGATGCTCCCTAGTGGTCAGTGTGCTCCCACAGGGGGAGCGCCGCTCAGCCAGAAGCCCTGAGCCGGGCTCATGGCTGGTGAGCACAGCGGCGGTGGTGAGAGCCTCTCTTGCCTCCGCAGCAGTGCTAAGGATGTCTGACTGCTGGCTTAGGCTCGCTCCCCATGGACATCCCCTGGCAGTTGGACATCCCCGAAGGGCTCCCGGACTGCGAGAGGGCACAGTCCAGGCTGAGGGACCCCCCGAGTGCATGAATTTCGTGCACTGGGCCTCTAGTATTTATATATTTAGGCAAGATTGGGGAATAAAATGCTGATCCTTCACTAGCTTTTCTTGTTTGTTGACCTGCACAGCCATTTCAGATACCCATTTACATTTTTTAAAAGGCCCTGGACAAGGGGGCAGCTTATAGTGATGGTTTTTAATTACCTGGATCTCTGTGCTTTGATCTAGTGCCAACTGGACTGAAGGGGATGAAGTGCTGAGATGAGCCAGGGCAAAGATGAAGGTTTTTTTTTTCTTCAAAAAAACTTTTAAATTTTTTATTTTACTTTGTAATTTTTATAGATTTATTTTTTAGAGACAGGAAAGGAGAGAGAGAGGGAGGGGGGAGAGAGAGAGAAAAAGAGAGAGAGAGAGAGAGAGAGAGAGAGAGAGAGAGAGAGAGAAGAGAGAGAGAAACATCGATCAGCTGCCTCCTGCATAAGCCCCGAGTGGAACAGGGAGGGAACCCACAACCTGAGTATGTGCTCCAACCAAGAATGGAACCTGCCACCCCTTGTTATACAGGACAACGCTCCAACCAGCTGAACCACACCGGCCAGGGTGAGATGAAGGCTCTTTATTAAAAAGTTGCCTTTTCAGATCATAGAATTTATGTTTGTTACACAACTTAGAAAAGACAGAAATAGATTCAAAAGTAAAAATCACTAATCATCTAACCTCTCAGAGGTAATCACTGTTAAATTCTGATATGTTTCTTCTGGCCTTTTAAAATATAAATGCATATGACAAAATTTGAAGTATATCTTATACCTTGCTTTTATTTGTGGGCATGTTTCACCCTATAAGTTATTCTTCAAACACATGCTACGTGGTATTGTATTGTACCTACTGTCACCCACTGAGCCATCCCCGGGATGTAGCTTGACCATGAACAAGGTGGCTTTCTTCAGTGAAGGCTGAAGAGCCCATCCATTGCTGGCTGTCCACTGAGACTAGAAGGTGAGGTAATGAGACTCTGTGAAGGGGATCTGGCTGAGCAGAGCTGCTCATGTGAAGACCTGGAAGGAAGGCAGTCTCTGCAGTGAAGGAAATGCCTGAGGTAGGTGTGAGCCTAGTCTGTCCAGGAAGCAGATGGAGAGCAATATAACTAGGAGAAGAGTAGGAAATGAGTCAGTGAGGTAGCATTGTCAGGCCGCATAGGTGACTACAAGAAGTTTGGAATTTACTCTGAATGCCAATAAGGGACTTTGGGGGCGGGGGGTCTTCAGAAGGGACATGATTGGGATTGAATTAGTTTTAAGAAGTTCTGTCTGGCTGCTGTTGGCAGAATTGACTGTAGGGGAACAAGAGTAGACGCTGTAAGACTAGTGGGAAGCCATTGCAGTCAGTTGCATGAGACTGTGCTGGCTCGGGCTGTGTTGGGAGCTGTGAAGGCAGTAAGAACTGGTTGGATTAACAGTATATCTGAAGATTTTTGGGATCTAAAGAACAACATAAACGAACAAACAAGACAGATTCACAGACATAGAGAACAGACTGATGGTTGCCAGAGGGGAAGGGGGCTGGTGGATGGGTGAAAAAGGTGAAGGGGTTAAGAAGTACAGATTGGTGGTTACAGAATAGTCATAAGGTTGTAAAGTACAGCACCGGGAATATAACCTGTAAATTTGTAATAACTACATATGGTACCAAGTGGGTACTGGAAACATCAGGTGGGTGGGAGCGCTTTGTAAAGCATGTGATTGTCTAACCACTAAGCTGTACATCTAAAACTAATACAAAATATTGAATGTAAGCTATAATTGAAAAAATATTTAAATTAAAAAAAAGATAAAACCAGCAACATTGAATGGTGAGTTGGATGTAGGGTTGAGGGAAAGAGCAGCCGACCCTACAGCTCTTACCTAAGCAGCTGGTGATTGGAGTAGCCTGTACAGAGTCGGGGAGGCCCTGGAGAGGAAAAGGTTGTGTGTTGCTAGGGGAAGAAGGGAAGCCAAGGGTTCTGCTTTGGACAAGTTAGGTTTGAGATGCTTATTTTGTCTCCAGTGAAGATGTCAGCTAGGAGGATGGAGCTGGATATGCCTTGGGAGGTCACCAGTGTGCCAGTGATATGTATCATCACAGGAGAGAACGAGAGCATCAGGCTGGCCAGCAAAAATGAGGAGAGGAACTGAAGAGGGTGCAGGGCTGAACTCCAAGGAACTTTAACACTTACATACCAGAAAAATATGAAATAAGAATGAGAATGGATGACCACTGATGTAGGAGGAAAAACTAGGGGAGTATAGGGTCATAGTAGCCAAGAGAAGAAAGTGTTGCAAGAAGGAGGGAGAGATCCTCTGTGTCAAAAGCTGCCAAGAGACTAAAATGACAATTTTCCATTAAATTTGGCAATGAAATGGTGAAGACGATAGCCTGATGTAGTTGGTTGAGGGAAAAATATTAGGTGATGGAGTGGAAACAGTGAATCTAGAAATAAGATTAAGAGCGTTCCCTTCTATTTGTAATTCGATGTTTCTTTAATCTTAAATATTTAAGTTTATTCCAACATAATTTTTGTATCTGTTGAGAATGGTTTTTGTCTTTCATTCTGACAATGCTGATTACATTAATATATCTTATGATGAAATATCATTACTTGATGGGAAAACTCCACTTAATTATGTTGTCTCCTTTATATAGATTGATACATAGGTGTATGTTGAATTTAATTTGTTCTTATTTTAGTTAGGATTTTTCTGTCTGTGTTCATAAATGAGATACAATTATTCTGTGATTATCTTTTCTTATGCTATCCCTTTCTAGTTTTAATTTCCAAGTTACACTATCTGCATAAAATGAATTAGGCAGCTTTTCTACTTTTTCAGTTATCTAAAATAATTTATATAAGACTAGAATTATCTGTTTAATTCCTATAAAACTGTCTGGGTCCAGGGTCTTTGGCGATTAGGAGGTTAAGGAAGATGCAGAGAATATTTTACTTGTAGATTCCATCGCTGTAATGGTTACAGGTTTATTGTTGTTAGGTGTTGTTTTTATTTCCCCCTTCTTCTTCTTGAGTCAATTTTAACGATATCATTTCTTTCCTATCTGTTCTCTGATTATTTCTCTACCTTCCTACAGCAAACTACATTTCTGAGAGTCCCTATCCAATTGGCAAGCTTTGGGTAATGGTAAGCACTAGCAGAAGACTAGTGGGTAGGAGGAAGGGCGACGCCAAGCCATGTCTCCTGTCCCCCCTCTGCCTCCAGCAGTGGCTGTCTCTTCTGAAGTTCCAGCTCCCACAAAACAGGGTCCAGGTCCCTCTCAGCCCCTGCCACAAATCCAGCTCCTACCAGTGGGTGACCGGTGACCGTAGTTCTTACACTCCATTAATGCCAACTCCTCAGTAGTCCCTCAGGCCCTAGAGGTGGTAATAGCTTCCTGATGGTATTAATCCCAGGGTTGCCTCACACCTGCTCTTTCACTTTGAAGTTCTCCTTTGTAGTGAATCTCCTGTATTAAATTCCTTTTATTGGACTACCTAGAGAGCTCTGTTGCTCTGTTTTCATGACTGGGCCATGACTGATGCAGGTAGTTTATATTTTTCTGAAAATCATCTACTTCATTTGCATTTTCTAGTTTATTGGCGTACATATGAAAAACTGTTGGTACCATATTTAATTAGGATGTTTAGAATTTTTACCATATTATAGTTATGTACTCCTTTTCATTCCCAGTATTATTTATATCTTCTCTCTCCCTCCCTCTTTTCTCTCTCTCTCTCTCTCTCTTTAATCTTTTTAAAGATCTGAAAAATATATTCAGTTTACCATTTGAGCTAAAAAATGAAGCTGGGAACACTATACTATGTATACTGGCTTAATGAACAAAAATTACCACTAGAAGGATGAGAAAGACTATAATGTTGGTTGTCTGTGGAAGAGAAATTGGATGGCCAGGTAAAAGAAATGGAAAGAAATCTTTTAGTTACATACCAGTTCATACATTTTGAATTTTGGACCATGTAAATGACTCACCGATTCAAAGGATAAGATTTAAAATAGTGTGCAAAAGCAGATTTTAGATTTGCCTTCCTTACTCTTACACTAAAGTATATTTCTTTTAAATTTTATTAACTTCTGCTTTTAAAATTATTATTACTTCTCACTTTTCACTCTATCTAGGTTTACTCTGTTCTTCTGCATCACTTATTTTCAGTTTATCTTTTTAATAAATGAATGTAAGACTATGATTTATCTTTAAATAACATTTATCCTTCTCATTTTTTTACAGGTGGTAATTTCATGGTGTCTATTTCTAAATATTTTATTTGTATTTCCAACATAATTGTTTCTTAATCATTGGATTATTTAAGTGTATCTTTAATATTTCAAACATAGGTGCTTTTAAATTTTCTTTTTATTGTTGATTTCTAATGTAAATGTACCATGACAAGAGATTGTGGTCTATAGGGCAACTTTACTTTGAAATTTTAGCCTTATTTGAATGGTCAATTTTATACAAGTTCCACTAGTGCTTAAAATCAAAGTGTATTTCCTATTAGTTGGATGTATGATGTGTGTGTGTGTGTGTGTGTGTCCACACACATTAACTCAAACTCCATAACTTTACTTTGCAAAATTTTATTTCATTGTAATTTTTTTCTAATTGATCAATTAATTTTTAATATGTGTATTCAACTATCCCACCATATTTTGCAAAATTGTCTTTATAATTGTCAGCTTTTGCTTTACTAATATCAAGAACATGTTGTTAGTTGCACAGAGGTTTATGATTATATTCTTAGAGGATTGATACTTATGTTATGTAGTGTCCTGTTTTTATTTTTATTAATGCATATATTATGTTTTCTGATATTAACAAGTCTCTACCATCTGTTGTGTGTTGTGCATTAACCTGGTATGTTTTGTTCCATTCTTTGTTTTCAAATTTTCAGAATCTTTTTAAGTTATGTATCTTGAAAGAAGTATAGAACTTAACTTTTTAAAAATATACTATAATGAATGAAATAAAGAAAATCATCTCTATTTTCAGGTAACATGATTGTATACCTAGAAAATATGAAGGAATCTACCAAAAACAACAGTAACAACAAAAAAGCCTCTTTGAACTCATGAGTTCAGCAAGGCGGCAGGACCTACGATGAACATGCCCCAATCAGTTGCATTTCTGAATACTAATAGCAAACAAGTAGAAACCTAAATGTAAAAAATGCAGTACTATTTTTCCAAAGAATATTACATATTCAAGTGTAAATCTAACAAAAATGTATAGAATCTGTATGATGAAATTTACAATATACTGATGAAAGAAATCAATGATGATATGACTAAATAAAGAGACATACTGTGTTCATGGATTGGAAGACTCAACATAATAAAGAGGTCAATTTTCCAAAATTTATATACAAGTTTAATACGATTCCTATGAAAAGACTAGCAAGGTTTTTTTGTAGACATAGTTAAAATTATTATAAAATTTATATGAAATGTCAAAGGAACTAGAATAGCTAAAACAGTTTTTAAAAAGACAAATAAAATGCCCAGGCGGAGTGACTCAGTAATTGAGCATCAACCTATGAACCTGGAGGTCACAGTTCAAGTCCTGATCAGGGCACATGCCCTGGTTGTGGGCTCAGTCCCCAGTGGGGGATGTGCAGGAGGCAGCTGATCAATGATTCTGTCTTATCATTGATGTTTCTATCTCTCTCTCCCTGTCCCTTCCTCTCTCTGAAATAAACAAAAACATATTTTAAAAAAATAAAAAGAAGAAGAAAGTAGGAAGAGTCAGTCTATCTGATTTCTTACATGGCTACAGTCATCAAGACTGTGCAGCGTTGGTGGGGGAATAGACACAGAGATCAATGGTGCAGAATAGAGAACCCAGGCAGGAGCCCACACAAATGTGCTCAACTTATTTTTGACGAAGGTGCAAAGGCCATTCAGTGAGGGGAGGATAGCCTTTCCAACAAATGGGCTGAACCAATTGGACACCCAGTAAAAAAACACACCACAAATACCTGAACCTCATACAAAAGTTAACTAAATTAAATCAAAATAAGTCACAGACTTAAGTGTAAAGTGTAAAACTAGAAAAGTTTAGAAAAAAATCATTAGAGAAAATCTTGGGGACCTAGAGCTAGGCAGAGTTCTTAAGCTTGATACCAAAAGCACAAATCCATAAACGGAAAAACTGATAATTTGGGCTTCATCAAAATTTAAAATGTTTGCTCACAGAAAGACTCTCTTAAAGATGAAAAGACAAATTACAACTTGGGAGAAAATATTTGCAAAACATATATCTGACAAATGACTTTTATCTAGAGAATATAAAGTATTCTAAAAGCACAATAATAAATAAACAATCAAATCAGAAAATGGGCTAAAGGCATAAACAAACTCTTCACCAAAGAGAACATACACATGGCAAATAAGCCCATAAAAGGATGTTCAACTTCATTAGCCCTTAAGGAAATATAAATTAAAATAGCAATGCGATATCACTACATACCTTTCAGAATGGCTAAAATTAAAAATAATGACAGCACCAGATGCTGGCAAGAATCAGAGAAACTGGATCACTCACACATTGCTAGTAGGATATTCAATGGAAAGTAGTTTGGCGGTTTCTTTTAAAAATTAAACATGTACTTATATGATTCAGCAACTGCACTCCTGGGAATTTACCACAGAGAAACAAAAATGTATGTTCTTGCAGAAACTTGTATAGGATTGTTCATAGCAGCTTTATTCATAATAACCCAAAACTGGAAATTACCCAGTTATCCTTCTATGGGTGAATAGATCAACCCATTATGGTCTATCCATGCCAAGGAAGAGTACTCAGCAATAAAATGGACAAAATATTGATAAAGGCAACAACCTGGGTGAAATTCAAGGGAATAATGATGGATTTTTTTTTAAAAAAAGGTTACAGACTGAATGATTTCATTTATATAACCCTCTTGGAATAACACAATTATAGAGATAGAGAAAAGATTCGTGGTTGCCAGGGATTGGGGATGGATGATTGTGGTGGTAGTGACAGGAAGCGCTTCATGTGCAAGAAATTTGTTCAGGAATCTTCTACACTTTGCAATTAAAAAGAGCAAGCTAAAGGACAACCCGAAACTCTTTGAGAATGTTGTTACAACTGAAAAATACAATTTTCATGGAAGATGCAGAAATTTGTGTTCTTGGAATTGAGCATGACATGGAAATACATTATTGATCAATGAGAATTATTTAATTTCATATCCATACAGTACATGGACAATATACATTAATTCTTCAGGTTCAGTATGTTAAATACTGGATGACATCTGCGTTAATACATTTTAAAAAATCAACTTTTAAATATGAAGACATTTGGCTGTTTACCAACTAGAAGATTTCTTATAATGTTGGTTAGAAAATCATTCTGAGAAGCAATCCATCTAAAATTTTAGAAAGCAAATGTTTTAGATTGCTAAATATTTTCATTTTGACATACTTGGGAGTACAATTCCAAACAAGCTCTATTCTAAAAGAATGGCTCTCCAATCTAAGAAGGAGATGGAAAAGACTTCTCACTTTAAGTACTTTCCTGAAATACCAGTTTTCATAAACATCCATCTGTTTGGGTTTTCATTTCCCTTATCATCAAGGTTATGCAAACACAAGTCTCAGTTTTTAAATATGAGTTTTAAATCAGAAATGCAAGATTATATCTCTTGAATGTTCTTCATGTATCTTTGATTAAAATAATACTAGTCTGTAAGAGGCAGATATAAAACTTGGATAATAAAAATTTGGGGTTAATTTTTTAAATTTCAATAGATTAGTAAGTTCTTTTAATAAGTAAATTTTATTTCACAATTATTTATTGTGATTAGAGATAATATTTGAATGTCTTTACTATTGTCTTCATTTATTTTGTTTTCTTTTTATAATTTTCCTTTTCCTGTTCTCTGCTGAATTGATAAGTGCCTTTATTCCATTTTTAATTTCCCCAGCTGATTTTGACACTATAACTAATATTTCTCTTGAACACACTGAGGGTCTTTCCATGATTTAGCCACTTATGGAACATCTGATATCATTATTATTATTGTTATTAGCATATAGAGTTTTAGCTTTTCCTCTTTTTTTAGCCCCAAAAGTTAATTATTTCAGTCAATGGTTAATTAAAATATATTCACTTATTTTGTCAGCTTCTTTGCTTGTTATTATTTCTTTCATCCAATATCTTCCCATCCTGCCTAGTTCAAATCCTAATTCTTACTAGCTATGAGATTTTAATCTTTCTGTACCTCCGTTTCCTCTTTGTAAAATGAGGTTAAAAATGGGTCTACCTCATACATTGTGAGGATTAAAAGTAGTTGATGCATGTAAACTGTTAACTATTGTTATAATTATTATCAGGCTTTTTTTTTATTATAATCAAGTTAACTTTTTAATAGGCCTAGGAGGGGGTAAACCTCCCATGGGTAAAATGTCTTTATTTTGTCACTATTTGGAATGATCATTTAGTCTCAGTCTCAGTACAAGAATCCACTAGATCAACACTTACTTTCCATTGCCTGTATGAATAATTATTTCATCTATCCGTGCTGATGAAAAGACTCCTGCTAGCCCAGTGTCATTCTTTTATAGGTAACTTGCCTTTTAGAATTGTTCTATTTGCCCTTGATGTTTTAGTTTCCCTACAATGTGACATTTTTTTTTTAATGTTCCTTGGAATTTATTGTGAACTTTTAGTTTGAGGATATGTCTTCCATTCTGGAAATTTCTCAGCCACATCAAATGTTGATCTTCTGTCTTTCTCCTTCGTCTGGTTTTCCCTGAACCCCATATAGATTTTATTGGAGCCCCTCCATCTATTATTCACGACTCTTACTTCTCTTTCATAGTTTCCCTCTCTTTGTGCTGAGTTCTGTGAGACGTTTCAGCGCTACTTCCAATTCCCTCTTTGGCTGAGTTCCATCTAGACTTTATCCCATCCATTGAGATTTTTAATGTCAAAGGATGCATGTTTCCAAAATTTCTAATCAGTTTTTTTCCGTATCTACTTGTTCTTGAGGATATTGAGTTTTAGTTGGTTCCTACTCAATCTTGTAAATATCCACAGTTGTGCATTGAGGTAAGGCAGTTTCAGGACTCCGACCTGCTAAATTCTCAGGAGGTTAAATGCTTTAAATCCATTCGTATTTAGCTCTAATTTTTGTAAAACAAGTTTATTTTATGTTATATATATATATATATATATATATATATATATATATATATATATCCATCCATCTGATACAGTGACAAGGATTTTCAAAATGCCTTATCTTTTGTTAGTTCCTGTTTCATCAAGCTCAGGGACTCAGCTATGCATGTACGCCCAGCATTGAAAGGTAACAGGAAAAATGCAATCACTTCTTTTACTTATCTCTTAATGCTCCTCAGGCAGTGCAATAGGCGCAGGTTAATTTGCAGTAATTAGCAGCTCTGTGGATTCAGAATGGTAGTGGCTGAGACAGGATTCTGACAACCTGTCTCCAACCTTCCTTCAGAAAGCACCTCAGACTCATTCTTCTAGGGGCCTAACTTAGAGTCAGAAGGAATGTGAAGAAACATTTCCCCCACCAAGTGAATGTTAGCACCAAAGCATTTACTCAATGGCCCCTTTCAGTCTGCAAAATATAGCCAGCCATCCCGGCTCTGCTCTTTGTTTCCCAGGGGTAAATGGTTTTAAGCTAAGACATTTTATTACTTCTGTTTCATTAGGAGCTCAGACTGAATGTGTCCCTTTTATCTCAAAGGATCCCAAAGTCCTCAACAAGTAATGTGCTGGATGACAACCCCTCATTTGAAGACCAGCCCCCTCTGAAGTGCTGGACTGAGCTAAATGTTAAATCTACTATTGATTAACTAAACCTGCCATGGGGTTGGTTAGAGTCATGGAATAGGCAAAGAGGCCTCAGTTTTTAACTTTTTATACATGGTATTATTAGATATATATGGGCATTAGCATTTTCAATAGATTTTAATGCCAGATATTATTCAAAAAATTTCCCAAGAAAATGAATGTAGCTATTATATATATATATATGATGTACATATGTAATTACTTTAACCTTATTACTATCATCTTGTATGGAGCTGTAACACAGTGTTTGCAACTGGAAATGGGAGCGCCCTCTGCGCATGCATTCCCTAGTAGGTTCCTGTATCCTCCCATTCAGTCCCGCGTACCAAGAAGGATAGGTTTCTCCCTGACTAGGTTTATTTATGGGCAACTGTAGAATTTTAGAGTTGGAAGACGATATGGACATTAACCTTTTGATATAGATAGATAAGCACCAGATCACTAGTAAAGTCAAGATCAAACATGGAATTAGTAATAAGGCTGGGATTATGGTTTGTAATTTCTGATCTAATGTCCATGATGATAGAAGGGCCTATAAGTAAATATGAATATTTGGTCCATTCAGAAACCACCTGAGATAGTCCTTACACTTTATAAAGAGTCTATGAGTAGTATAAAAATTGTTACTTCTGACATGTTATAAACGAAATCAACAATCTAATTAATCCATTATGAGATACTTAAGAACTCTGTTTTGAAGGCTTTGAAAGACAACGGAAGATGGCCCAAGGAGCAATCTGCAAATGGGCAGCTTTTCCAGAGAGCCCCGGGAGGAAAAATGAATGGACGAATTTATGAATCCGAGTTCTTTGAACAGTTCTAGCATGGTATGTATTTGTGGGTGTAAGGCCCTTTGACTTCATCGCAAAGCTTAGCACTGTAAATGTTGGTAAACTTGCACTCTTTCAAGATACTAAAATTGGAGCAAGTTCTTGTCACAGAAATGAAGAGAAACCTACCAAACCATATTCAAAACCACAAAGATTGTACAGCCCATCCTGTCCATCACAGGTAGCATATTTCGGAAAGCTTAGTGTGTATCAGGCAACCTCATTTCATTGCCCTAATAAGCCACTGTGGTTGATCTTATAATCGATACTGCCTCCATTGGATAAACAAAGAAACTGAGATTTAGATGCGTTATGTAACTTGCCCCAGTTCATGTAGCCAGTAACAGCAGGACTGGGATTTGTACCCAGGTTGTCTGACGCAGAGTTTAGCTCCAAGTCACTATGCTCTATGAGCTCTGTTCTGTTACAGAGAGGGATGGGAGTTCATGAAAGAAGATATTTTTATACCCCTAGTGCCTGGAACTGTGCCTGACACCTAATGGTGCTTAGTAAATATTTGTTGGATACACAAATGAGTAAATTAACAAGAATTAATTAAGCTCCTACCATATTTATAAGGCATGCATGACCCAAGAAAGCTTTTCAAACAAGACTTTGCTATTACCTTAGTATCCACCAAATTGCTTCCAAGGGGTCACAATATGAACTTCATAGGAGTCCCCTGAGTAAATTGTTAGCTCTCTGCAGTTCTGTTTAGTTGTAAACTGGTGGAGATACTACGTAGTGGGAATTATTTGTATCCCTGGAAAATAACTTATGGAATAAGTCTTTTTCAATCCTTGCTGTAACAGTGATGGCGAACCTTTTGAGCTCGGCATGTCAGCATTTTGAAAAACCCTAACTTCACTCTGGTGCCGTGTCACATATAGAAATTTTTTGATATTTGCAACCATAGTAAAACAAAGACTTATATTTTTGATATTTATTTTATATATTTAAATGCCAATTAACAAAGAAAAATCAACCAAAAAAATGAGTTCGCGTGTCACCTCTGACACGCATGTCATAGGTTCGCCATCACTGCCCTAGTGTCTGGAGTCAGCCTTGTCAGCTGTGGGACATTATTACAGTTATCTTTGCCTCAGTTTCCTCATTCAGAAAATGTGCATCCCCTAGGGTTGTTGTAAGAGGTGTGGTCAATAAATGGTAACTAGTATTACATTAAAAGTATCTTGCTTCTGCCCTAACCGGTTTGGCTCAGTGGATAGAGTGTCAGCCTGCGGACTGAAAGGTCCCAGGTTCAATTCCGGCCAAGGGCATGTACCTTGGTTGCGGGCACATCCCCATTAGGGAGTGTGCAGGAGGCAGCTGATCGATGTTTCTCTCTCATCGATGTTTCTAACTCTCTATCCCTGTTTCTCCCTCTCTGTAAAAAATCAATAAAATATATTTTTAAAAAAGTATCTTGTTAATTCTATCCTCAGCAAACAGGTATTGGCAACCCTGTGTGCCAGCCTCTGCTCCTTGTGCAGGGGATAGACACACAAGGTTGTCTGCTTATCTTCATGTTCTAGAAGGAGACTTGAGAGATAATAAAATGAGATGCACTATATGCTTGATGGTGCAATGTGACTCCAAGAAGGGTAGGAGGATGTAGGAGATGGTGGGGGAGGATTATTTCATACAATTTGGCAGGAAGATCTGTGAGGGACACACCTGAAAGGAAGGAGGCTGGTCCCTGCAGACACTGGGAATAGAGCACTTCAACAGAGGGAATTCCTGGCCTATTAAAAAAAAAAAAAGGCAAGGCTGCCAGGAAGCAGGTGAATTGAATGAGGAGTGGTAGAGATGGAGCTAGTGAGGTGGAGGGGAGCCAGATCCTACAGGGACTGCTGGCCATGGGGAGGACTTGGATTTTGCCCTGAGTTAGGTGGGAACCGTTGGTAGGCTGTGGGCAGGGGATGGACATGGCCTGGCATGTTTGAGGAGGAGCACAGTGGCTACTGTGGGCATAGCCATTATAAAGGGGCAGTGGTGAAAGCAGGGAGACCAGTTAGAACACTATTGCACTGGTCCAGATGAGGGATGATGGAGGTTTAGACCATGATAGTAGCCGGAGGCAAGGTAAGTGATGGTCAAATTCTAGATTTATTGTAAAGATAGAGCTGACATGATTTGCTTTGGGTTGGATTTTAAGTGTGAGACAAAGAGGAGAGTCAAGGATCACCTGAAAGTTTTTATACCAAGGTATTGGTAGATTCATTTTACCATTTGTTGTTATGGGGGCATTGGAAAGAAAGATTTTAGACAGGGTTCTCCAAAGAAACAGAACCAATAAAATGTGTAACTAGATAGATAGATAGATAGATAGATAGATAGATAGATAGATAAGGCATGGCTCACGTGATTATGGAGGCTGGTAAGTTCCAAGACCTGCAGGGTGAGTTGGCAAGCTGCAGACCCAGGCGGTAATGGTGTCGTTTCAGTCCCAAGGCCGGCAGGCTCAAGGCCCAAGAAGAGCCAACGTGCTTAAGTTGGAGGGTAAAGGCGGGAAAAATCTGGTGTCCCAGTTGAAGGCAGTCAGACAGGAGGAATCCTCTCTCACTTGCAGGAAGGTCAGCCGTCTTATTCTATTCAGGCCTTCAATTGATTGGATGAGGCCTACCCACATTTGGGAGGACAATCTGCTTTACTGTCTGTTGATTTAAATGTTAGTCTCATCCAAAAACACCCTCAGAAAAACACCCAGAATAATGTTTCACCAACTCTCTGAGCACACCATGGCCCAATCAAGTTAACACATAAAATTACCCACCACAGAGGAGGAGCAGATTCGGAGAGGAAATCAAGAGTTTTGCTTCAGACATATTAGGTTGAAGATATTTATTAAAACTCAATGGAGAGATGTGGTTAAGGCCCAGCGGTTCTCAACCTGTGGGTCGCGAACCCTTTGGTGGTCGAACGACCCTTTCACAGGGGTCGCCTAAGACCATCCTGCATATCAGATATTTACATTACAATTCATAACAGTAGCAACATTACAGTTATGAAGTAGCAATGAAAATAATTTTATGGTTGGGTCACAATATGAGGAACTGTATTTAAAGGGCCAGAAGGTTGAGAACCACTGGGTTAAGCCATGGGTGTAGAGTAGTGTCCTTGAGATATCTTTCCCTTGTACATGCTATATGCAATTCTATATGAAATTCCTTGTGTTGACATCCACTTTATTGACTCTGGCCTAATTATTAAGATTAAATTGCTAATTTACTGACTTATTTAACTCTATCAGAAAATTTATTCCTAAGACATCATGGCTTCTCACCTTTCTGAGCCTTCTCCCTTCTGCTTCATTTTTCAGGATGCCCTCTGCTCATCTGCCCACCCGGAATATACATTTCTAAGATTCATGAGATGGTATCACCTCCTCATTGAATCTTTCCCCAAATCATTTAACAACTTTCAGACTATAGACACTCCTACTCTTCCTTCTCTTCAGATTCTCCTTCATTTCCTTTCTTTTTTCTTTTTTCTAGAAAATAGAAAGTTTTTAATTTATTTCTTTTTGTTATATATATACATATACAATTAAAGCAATATGGAAAAGAATAAATGATGGTAAAAAGCACCTAAAATCCTAGAGTTTTAACTAGCTTTCTAGAGTTTGCTAGATTTACATATACAAAATTACATGATTTTATGAGTGTTTTTAAAATGCTATTTAGTCTGATTTTAAAAATCAACAATAGCCCGACTGGTGTGGATCAATGCTTGAGTATCTACCTATGAATCAGGAGCGTCACTGGTTCGATTCCCGGTCCAGGCACATGTCCAGGTTGTGGGCTTGATCCCCAGTGGGGGTTGTGCAGGAGGCAGCCGATCAATGATTCTCCCTCATCATTGATGTTTCTATCTCTCTCTCCCTCTCCCTTCCTCTCTGAAATCAATAAAAGAAAAAACATTTAAAAAATAATTTTAAAAATCAATAATATGTCAGGAAGCTCTTCTAATGTCAATCAACATAGCCAACTATGACTCATTTTAACAGTCGCTCGTTTGGGTATATGGATATAACGTCCTTTATTTATCCCATCTCCTAATAGTGGCTTCCTGGCTTTGGGCCCAATTGGGTCCAGGACAGAAATGGTGTCACAAGGACTCGCCATTTCGAAGCTCTGTGTTTCTTTGGATTGGCTTTCTTTTCAAACAGGGTTTGTCCGTGTTATATCAAAGCTGACCCAGGCAGCTGCAAACTTATAGTCCTTAACATATGACTTCTGGTTGAGAAAATGTTCCTTGTATGGTAGTTCCAACAAAATTCCCAGAGAGAGCTTTAATTGGACCAACCCAAGTCACATACCCATCTTTCAGTCAATCACTGTGGTCAAGTGGAAGGCGATCTGGGTGACCACGTGCCCCTGGAGCCAGGGGAGGCTCAGTCTCCCCTCCCCTCGGCAAACCATTGGCTGAGAATGTTTAGCCTGGAGGATTTTGAAAAGACATAAAGATATTCTGTTACCAGGTGACATGGGTGTGGTAATTGAAAAGCCAAAAACAATAATACTTAAGGCAGATTAACATAGTTTTTTTGAAAAAACACCAGTGCTTTTGTATTTAATGACTACAGATTAGCATAACATCGACCTACCATACAAGATGTCTATGGTTTGAACTTCACTTTAACCAACAGACACCACACTTTCTACTTCAGGGCCCTTTGCCAATCAGCCTTGTCTTCTTGTCTTTTTTGCAACATCTGTCAGTTACTCATCCAGGGATTGAGCTGAATTGGATCAATGAACTTCCACTGTCCTGGGCAGCCATTATCAGCCATTACTTCATCCCTGTGCCAGGTCTGTTTCTTATGGAAGCTGAGTATCATGACTGTTTCTTTCTCCCATGCTGAAAATGTCCTTTAACAGAGAATTGGCTGGAGGGGATGCAGAAGAAATTAAGAGCATGGCAGCCAAAGCCGAGACCTTTGGAATCTCCTGGGCACTAATACACTGTTCCTAAAATTGTTGCATTTCAAATTAGATTGTTGTCTGGCCTCACCAAAAGCCTATGAATGACCAGAGGCATGACTGGGCCAAGGTATGTGGATGACCTGGCTAGGTTCACATTTGGTGGCCCTTGAAGTCACTTTGCTTGGCATTTACTCAAAGGAGAAAGTGAGGGCAGTGGAAGAGCTGAGGTCACTCTTAGCCGTCTCCCCTCTGCAGGCCCAAACTTTCCTACCCCACTCAGTGAGACAAAAGCCTTGTGATACCAGGACACACTCTTCTTAGCAGGCACATGGTCAACCATGGACCTTTGCATGACTTCAGGGTCTCGTAAACCCCACCCACCTTTACGTAGGCAGATAATCCTAGTGTCCCTCCTGAGAGGCACAGCACTCCACTGGGGTTCTAGAAAATACAGTTTTCTCCATCTCATCACACACTTGGTTGGACCATCCTTAACCTGCCCAACTCGGAGGAATGAAGGAGAATTTGAGGAAGCTGACATTAAGCAAGTGGGTCATTAATCTTTGGGCCCAAAGTTACCCATTTCAGAGCCACTGTGAACCAGGGTTTGGTGCCATCAAGAAGAGAATGAAATGATAATATGTGTGTGATGCTGGGTGGCAAATTGGTAGAGGAGGGAGTGTTTGCCTGAAAAACCAAGGTGAAACATATAGAACTATTTTCAAACTCTTTTTAGCTGTGGAACCCTTTATTCAAAGGAAATGGTGCTCCACATTCAAAGAGAAGGTGGATGAGTTGAAGAGGGGCTAATACCCAACCAATTGCTCTCCCCTCCTACAATAGCCCCCGAGGCCCCTCCGAGGGAATTCTTAGGGCTCAATGTGGCTTAAAAACTGCTGACCTGGGCTGTGTACTAGAACAACAGTGAAGAATGCAGTTTGCTCAGAGACAAAGTGGTGTTGCCTAGGCTTGGCTCCAATGATAAAAAGGCAGCATGCAGCTGAGGAACAGACAGTATCAAACCATTCAACAGGTACCTTCGGGCGATTTTTCATCAGACAATGAAGTATGATGCTTTGTGTTCTTAAACTGTTATATCTTATCATTTGTTAACTTTTCAATGACACGTATAGGATGGTAAACCTTTCTTTAACATTGGTGTATAATTCTAACTAAGCTTAGGTTGTTTTTTCCAGTCCCCTTCTTACAAGTCTTGTTTTAATTATTAATACACCTTTTCCTATCCCTCCCTCAAACGCTAGTCCATCAGGAGCCGACTATACTTCTCTTATTTAACCTGCTGTAATACCGACCTTTCCTTCTCCCCACTAGATTGGTAAGCTCTTTTGGGGAGGAAAATGTTTCTGTTAAAGTATGCATCTCTCGCACCTAACACAAAACTTGTCAGCCCTCAATAAATATTTTCTGAATGAATGACAATAGTGAAAGAATGGCTACAAGAACCCTACAATAGTGACAAAACCACCCAAAGGGGAATCCAGACAGGTGCATAAGATGGAGGCTTTGGAGCTGATTTGTATGCAAGTTATATAAAATCTTCACTCCTTCATTCTCTCATCTATAAAATGGGAGCGATAATTTGGTGGCGTTACAGCTTCCTCAGGCATGTTGTTATAATTACCTTAAAAACCTTACACCATCCATGAAGTAAAATAAGTACACAGCATTTGGTACATTCCTCTATTCACTCTCAGAAGCTCCAATATAGATCTTCCAAGCCAGATGAACAGATGAAGTAAATGGAAGAGCATATAGGTGAATTCACCTTAAAGGCACATTTGGGCCAACTCTGGTTTATGTTGGGTTATTGGGTAAACATGTGGAAAAGCCTTGCCTACTATCTGACACGTGGCCATGGGTGCATTACAATTGTGAGCGCTTCCCCCTGCTGACAGACAGCAGGGTGCAGTGAGTCTGCCGTGAGGCTGGCCTGACCATCTGCCTCTCTTCCCCCCTACACATCTCCAAGACAATTTATAGCCTACCTCGAGCACCAGGGAAATAGTCTTTTGAACTAAAACACATCTTACTATACTTTTCTTCCGCTGCATTCAAATAGTTTCTGCAGAATGGCCCCACAGCATTCCTCTCCTCTGGGACTACTGTCCAGGGCTGGTCACAACTCCCTTTCCAACTTTGTAACTGTGATAAATTGTGAACTGGTCACTCATTCATTTCACTCATCCCCAAAACACAGTTTCAGAGCTCTGTCTTGCCAGGACCTGGTGATAGGTCCAAACACCAATAAAACGTAAGTGAGAGGCAGATGAGTGAGTAGACAGTTACAACACAAAGTGATAATGCGAGTGCCAAGGCGGAGAAATGTTCACGGTTCTCAGAGCCCCAGGAATGAGGGCTGAGGGAGGCATGGCCAAGGACAGCTTTCTGGAAGGGTGATGCCTGAGCTGAATCCCTTCTCAATGCTACAGCCACAGGCTTCTGTTAAGGCGAGATCTGGCTAAAATGTAGTCATTTCCGTTTCATAGAGATGTAGAATCTTAAAATGAGTAGGAACCTTAGGAGCCTACTTCCATGTCATGTTCCTTCAGGGGTGTGCTCTCTGGGGTCAGACCTTCTGGGTTCAAATTTGGACTCCGCCACTTTTAATCTGTGTCTTGGGCAAAGTTCCTTCCGCTTCTTTACCAGTGAAGTCAGGCTAATAGTAGAGCCTGAAAAAGAGCAAGTTTCAATGAATGTTGGCCATTAAAATGATATCTGCTGCTATTAATGATCACCAGAAAATGTTTATAAGAAAAAGATACAACTCAATTCTTTGATTATTTGTTAAATAATTGTTTCTAAAGTTAACAGTTTGTCTGCTGATATGCCTCCAATAAATAAAAGATTTCATAAATATTTTTCCCAAATTTCAGAAGTCTTCAACATCTTAACTTGGAAGCCAGACCTTGTTCAAGGCAGGTGCCTTATTATATCAAGTGATTTTGCACTGAGAGTAGAGGTATATATAAAAAAGAATGAAAGGTTTTTAAAAAATGTGTCTGCCATGGACTTTAGATAACCTTTCTCCTAATAACAATAAAACTCATATATATATATGAATAAAAAAATAAACTCCATCAATTCATATTTTTTCTCAAATTTTATGACTTGTCTAGAGCTTAGTAAACCTCTTCTTAATAAGGAGTGAAAAGCAATAATGTAAACAGGCTCTTTCTAGGAATATTGAAAATACTTAAGGAAGCAAACTTTTGAAACACCCCTAGTCCACAGGGGATGTCACCTACATACAGTTGGTTTACTAGGTAGAAAGAGCTCATTAAAATAGCTCCAAGAGGCCAGTAATTGTTAGACTAGACAGAGTACGTGCTTTAAAAGTAATGAAACTCTATATCCTTAAATATATCCCATCATTAAGATTTCCAGTTAAATAAATCTGACCTTTCCCCCTAATAAAGAGGTTTTACTATATAGGGATAGATATTAATACAACATTCTCAGAGTACTGATGCTGAAAAGGCTACTCAAATTCAGCCTTCTGGGACTTTCGCCTTTGCTTTGCTCCTTCCCCACCACTTAAAGGTCACAATTCAACACACCCAATTAAGGTTAGGGAAGGGCCTTGAGCCCTAAATGCTAGTGATTCTGGTCAGAGGACTGCATCTTTGTCACAAACTACCTGACAGGCAATTGTTGTGAACTTAAGTGAGTCTACAACTGCCTTGGATTCTTGCTCTCCTACCCTGAGCTCTCTACAGTGTTTCATTCTGTGAGACATAACAGGATCTGGGCAATGCTAGGTTAAAGTTAAGCATGCTTTGCTGCAAGACCTCGTATGGCCTTCAGTGCGGTAATGAATCTTTGAGAAAGAGGTGGTACGGCTCATCTCCTCAACTTCCTCGGCTCAGAAGCCTTTCTGGTGAAACAATTTATAGGGCCAGGTTCTTCAGAAGGCACTCTAGCAAACACCAGAATAATACATCCGCTGCATCGGCCAAGCATGGAGTGCAAATCAGCCTGAATCCTTTCTATGGCAGCATTGTCCCAAGGAGCTAGCCGAAACTTCTGAGGACCTTCACGATGTGGCTCCTGCTTATCTCCCAGCCCCGGCCTCATTGCTCCTCATACTCTCTCACACTCACACTCCTGCGAGAGGACACTGTTGGTGGATCTGCTGAAACCACAGGCCTCAGGGCCTCACCCTGGCTGTTTCCCAGCTCCCACTACGTACCTGCCACCAACCTTTGCTTGCCTTGCTTCTACCCAGTTTTCAGAGTGAGTTCTTCCTAGACCTCCAAGCATGCACCCCGAAGCCTCTTTTATGTGTCCCCATACCCACTTTATCTCAGTCCCATCACTGCATCTCCTGTCCTGAGTCTGGTTGGCCATCATTAAGGTTGGGACTATATTCTATACCCTGTTATGCTGTATTCCCAGTGCCTACCCCACAGGTGCCTGGTACACAGAAGGCCATAACTATATTTGTGGAATTACTGAAGTGACAGCTCTTGCTTGACAGTTGAGGGCACACCCCCTGCTGCTAGTAATTCAGGACTGCCCGGACCCACTCTGTGGGCATATTTAAATGTTTGCTTACTCACAGTGGATATCAGAGGATTCCTACTCTACCTTAATCACCACGTACATTCTTAAGGTATAATTATGAAGCCAGTTCTATTGATCCACCTTAGTAGGGAAGTAGAAGTGGCACATATACTGAAGTTTCTACACAAAAACCTTTTTCTTATCACTAGGACACTGGGTCCTGTCAGATGGACATGGGAGGATGACGCAGAGTTGGCCTAAAGCAAAGGGAATCTAGTTCAGCTCCTTAGAACTGTCAACTTTGGCTCAGAGCCAGAGCCTCAGGACAACCTGGTGCAGGTACTTATTCATCAAGCCCTTCTTCTCTTTGGCATCCAGAAAGATATCATCAGAGTCTGGGGATGTAGCCATGTAATTGCTTTCGAATCACTGCTGTGGCATCTCAGATTCCTTCGCCTTTCTAGAGCACCAGCACTGCTGATGTGTCCATAGCTCTGAGCTGGAAGTGCTGCTCCGTAGCAGCTTTCGTAAAAGATAAAGATGGTCATGCTATCAGAGGACTTGGTAGGGAGAAGAGACTAAAATTGCTTCCTCTGAACTTGGACTTCCTTTGACTTCCAAGGAGTTCTTCCAGGATGGTGACCAACAAAACTGGCAACTTTGCAGGGATATATCATGAGAGTCTAGAAGTAGCCAGTATAAAGGCCTCTGATTCTTCTAAGGTCACTAGAGTAGATTAACATCTCAAATTCAGGGTGACTTGTCTACGTTACTCAAGACTCGTCATGTTCACTTCCTGCTTCTTTCTTCTAATTGTCCTGCACAATTAGGATGGGGTTTCTGATCTTAAGTATGTCACAGTAAAGTACTACACAGGTCAGCCCTCCCCTGCCCCCTGGGCTCCCCATTGGCCACCACTCAATTTTACAGTCCTTTCTTTCTTTCCACACATTTTGGTCTTGGAGCTTGTGGCTGCTACTCCTACACTCTTGATGAGATAAAAGATAGATGTGTGTGTGTGTGTGTGTGTGTGTGTGTGTGTGTGTGTGTATGTGTACTCATACACCCATGAGCAGTCAACCTTTCTTTTTTATAGAATCCACTCATATACTAACCTTGGGCAGCAAACTAGACTGTGGTTGTGCAAGAATGGCTCCATTTGTCATTGGGCACTTCTGAGGTAAAGCCACCAAATGTGGTCTTCCACCTGCTGGTCCCCCAAAGAGAAGGATGCAAATTCTTGTGTATTTTTGCTTTCCCTTCATGATAGGAGAGAGGTAAAGAGCTTGATGGGAATGCATGTTGCTGCTATTGTTGTACTATTTTTTTTTTTTCAGAATAATGAACTCTCAATGAAAAATTAAATTTGGAATCACAGGACAAAGCTGGAATTAGAACCCAAGTCTTAAAACTGAATGAAGACCCTCAAACTTGTTGCCTTTGTAAATCAAATTGTAGTCGCGTGTGGTTGTAGGCGCATGGAGTAGGAGGAGGGGTAAGAACTAAACTACCCTGGAAAGAGATGAGAATAAATGCAGAGTCATGGCTTCCTCTCTACAGTGAAGCCGGGTGTTTCCTGAATTAATAGAGATATTATTCACTGAATGTGTGAAAAAGACAAAGGCCACTTTGTGAAGTCTTTTTCTTGTGACTTTTTATAGTTTTCTCTATGTTTTTATGATCTGATTCTTTGCTATAGCACTAATTCAATGTAATTTTCTAACAGACTTGGAGGGGCAGTTATGATACAGCATGCTCAGTAACTAGCCCTCTGAAAAAATATGGCAACTTTCATTGACAGATACTCTCCCTCCTTGGTTTCACTACTAGGCGGTAACTTCACACCACGTTAATCAATATTTTGCTGCCCATTTTACCATATAATCCAGTGATGTTAAAGATATAGTTAGTTCACCATATAAACCTGATTAATTGAAGAAAAATATAGCTTCTTGTTGCTGACTTTATGAGGTTAGAAATAGCACCCAATGCTAATCTGCAATGCCAAGAAATGAAGATGGCTTAAATCATATCTCATGACTAATGCATGAGACCCAAAGTTCTTTTATTCGTGGCTATTTTAGAAAACTGGGGTATATTTTTTACCCTAAAAACGAATTCTATAAGATTTATTGAGATAATACAAAATGCCTTATTATTGATAGCACACAATCAAGATTTTATTCTGATGATCACAAAAATGTTGTTTCTCTATTTTAATTTTTTTAAATTATACAATGGGTTAAGTCCAGAACCAAGAATATTATATCTGATCCTTAATTGTTGTTTTTTAAAATAGTCAATATCTGGTAATATGATGGAAAGTTTAGATTGCTTTCTGTAGTCACTATTTCATTTTAATTGTACTTGTGAATTCATTTAAACAGAAAGAAATATATCTACTAATAAAGTAATCCTGTTATTTTTGCTTGTTTTTGTTTTGGTCATGACAAACTGTGAAATGCTGTGTTTTTCCTAGAGTTCTAGTGCATGAAATCTGCAATCTTTCCACTTGATTTACGAAGGGCCCTTAATTACTGCTGTCATTAGCACCTAGTGTTCAAAACAGTCTGTTAAAATGTACTGTTAGTCTCACCTTCAAGTCCCTGCTTCTTTAATTTTTTTTCCAAGGGTAAGTAAAACAATAATTGCCTTAATAACAACAATCATATACACTAAATTAAATGATATTCCAAGTTTTTTTGGTGCCTATTTCTTTTTGTTCAGAATTCAGCATGTGTGTGTTAGGACTGGCCTAAAATTTGAACAAGTGTCCATAACGAGGGTTATTACTAGGATAGACTTATTACCTGGGTTTTAAAAACAAGTCACTCATTTGCCTTTTTCTTTCCACTTGGATAGGGATGACAGACAGCTGCTGTGGAGCTTCAATGTTTCTGCCTGGTCATGCACAGTTCTGCAATATAATGCATAAATGTATAACAGCAACTTGGGCTAGCTTGATACCTCTCTTGGAATAAGGAAATCCAGCCAGGCGTATCCATGTGACATCCCCCCCCCCCCC
>NW_005871049.1:12778009-12779308 GCF_000147115.1 Myotis lucifugus | reverse complement strand
ACACACACACACACACACACACACGTTAAAAAGTTAATTCATTTCCCAAGATCCCCCCAGAATCTTTCTTTTTCTCTGTTCTGGCAGCTCTGGTTCCTAGCCTGGGTTGTAGTGAGCTTGGGGGCGTGGGAGGGGCGGGAAGCGGGAGGCCAGGGAGGCGGGAGCCGGGAGCCGGGCGCCCGGCGCCGGTGTGTGTCGCGCCCGCTCCTGCCGGGTGAAAGTCCGGGCCGGGTTTTGCACCGTGCCCCCGGGCTTGTCTCACGGCCTCCAGCCGCCGCCGCTGCCGTGTTTACTGGACTCGCGCGTCCTGATATCACTCCGCTGGCATGGAGGAGGAGGAGGAGGTGGAGGAGCGAGAGGAGGAGGAGGAGGCGGCGGCGGCGGTGGCGGCGGCGAGCAGTTGATCATTGTGATGGTGGCAGGAGCAGCGGCGGCAGCGGCAGCCCAGCCGAGCGTTAGGGGCTGCTCTCCGCGCGGCGTTTTGCAAAGGACTTCACCGATCTACTTTTGCAGTCGCCTCGGACTGTCCATGTGTTTACTTCCCCCAGCCCGAGGATTCGCTATCTAGGATCCTGTGAAATGCAACTGAGCAGCCAAAGTACTTTGAGAACACGGGGCGGCATAAACACCAAAACTTTTTTGTGGAAGGAAAATGCAATAAGCAAGCTTGCCGTTTTCCGATGCGGTGTGGAGTGAGTGTGTGTCGCGCGTGTCCGCACTGGAGGCATATGCTTGTGTGTGTACATGGGGTGTGTTTTTCGGTACGTAGGGAGAAAATGCTTGCCAACCACCGGAAATCTCCTGGAATTTATTAGAAAATAATGGATTATAAAAAGAAGGCAGGAGAGGAGCGGATCTCCCCTTGAGTTGCAACCCGATTTGCTGCTGGCTCAGTTTTGTTGTGATTCTTTTTGTTGATAGGTGTCTGATGGCATTCTGATCCCCCCTTTTTTTCTCCTTGAGCTTTACAGTTTTTACAAAAAAGGGAAACAAAAAACCACCCCAAAATCTCTCCCCCCTTTTTTTTTTGCCCCGTCGGGATTGCTGTTTCCATCCATGTGCTTGCGTCTCCCCCGCGTTCCACTTAAACTATTTTAATCCTTGGACCCAAGGAGGAGGCTGATAGGGGGGTGGATAAAAAAAGTTCTTCCAAAATAGTGTGCCCGGGGAGCAGGATGGGGGATTTCGCAGCCCCCGCTGCTGCCGCGAATGGCAGTAGTATTTGCATCAACAGTAGCCTGAACAGCAGCCTCGCCGGGGCCGGGATCGGTGTGAATAATACTCCCAATAGTACTCCAG
>NW_005871049.1:12776744-12777642 GCF_000147115.1 Myotis lucifugus | reverse complement strand
GGCGGCGGCGGCGCGCTCCGGGGGGCACGGCAGGCAGCTCGGCAGGTCGTTTCCCAAGCACAGCACCGTGGTGGAGCGGCTCCGCCAGCGCATCGAAGGCTGCCGGAGGGCACCACGTCAATTGCGAGAACAGGTACCAGCAGGCTCAGGTGGAGCAGCTGGAGCTGGAGCGTCGGGACACGGTGAGCCTCTACCAGCGCACTCTGGAGCAGAGGGCCAAGAAATCGGGCGCCGGCAAGCAGCAGCACCAGAGCAAACCCCAGCAAGATGCGGAGGCTGCCTCGGCTGAGCAGAGGAATCACACGCTGATCATGGTGAGGGCGCGCGGGCAGTGGGCACGGGGCGCGCGCGCGCGCCTGGGGGGTGGTGGTGCTGGAGCTTCTTACATTGGGGGACGGGGGTCTGATTTGCACGGCGGGCGAGGTGGGCCGAAGGGTTAATGTCAACTTTTCTGAGAGGGAAAAGCTGCGGTCGCCGCTACCTGTTAATCTGTCAGGGTTGTCAGATGTGGGGAAGAGGGGGCGAGAGGGGAGAAGCCAGTCACGATTGCGAGGGGCGGAGGGAGCCTGGAGGAGCAGCGGAGGGAGGCACTGGAAAAGTTTTTTTCTCCTCTCCTTTTCTTAGATACGGATTTGAAAGAGTGTGAACCCAGAGTTGAAACCTCGCTCCTCCTCTTCATCGCTCCCACCCCACCCCATCCCACCCCACCTCTCCCCTCCCCTCGAAAAGCCGCCTCGCCTTCCCAGACCCGTCCCCCTTCGCCCACCCCTCTCCGCACATCCGCCGGGTTCGGGGAGAAATTGATGCTGTCGCAGATTCTGGGCGGGCACCAGGCCCTCAATCCCTAGGGGGGCGGTGGGGGAAGCGAGAGGCTCTCGCCTTTTCTCCCCAGCTCACC
>NW_005871049.1:12729866-12776311 GCF_000147115.1 Myotis lucifugus | reverse complement strand
GGGCTGAGAAAGTCTGAGAGTTTGTGAATGAACTTTGAAGTGGGTGAGAAGCGAGCGAGGATGCCGCAGCGCGCCTCCGCGGAGCGCGCGCGGATGCGGGGCGCGGGTGCGCTCTCGGCGGCTGGAGACCCGGGTCTGGCCCGGCAGGTGGAGCTGCGGGTTGGGTCGAGCGGAGAGCGGCCTGGCGGGGGCGGGAGGGGAGAACTGAGCCTTCTGTACCAGGAGTCCCCGCCACGCAACTTCACTGGGGACTGTGTCCCCTCCTCCTCTCAAACTCGCGTGCACTGAGCTTCTCCGCTTCGGCCCCCGCCAACTTTCCGGGCCCGGCATAGAAGCCCGGAGGAGTGGATGGTAGCAGGGAGGTGAAAGAGGCTTAAATGGCTGGGTGGGTGGGTTCGAGGGAGACTGAGCAGCCAATGGCTTAACTTCTCCGGGAGGAAGGGGCAGTTCCCACTCCCTAACCCTGAGGGTAGAATCCTTTCTCTTATCTCCTCTCTCAGGTTCTTTTGCTTTCCTTCCAGGGTGGGGGAGGCCGGAAGCTCGGAAAGGTGTCTGCAGCCCCTTCCCCCACCGCGCCACCCGGGTTAGTGAGGCGCGGGTGTGCGCAGCGGGCCGGGCGGTGGGAGTCTGAGCGCGCGGAGCGCCTTTGCCCGTGCCCCTGGCACACCGCACCTCGACCGGCGGCCCTCGCAGTGTGCGGTTGATAAATCGCACCCGTCCTGGGTCTGGGAGTCATCGGCGCCGGGGGCGGTGCGGTGCCGCCGCAGGCTAGTGCCCGGCGCTCGGTGACAAAGAGCCGGCTTGGGGGAGGGGAAGAGGCTAGGCGGCCTCGCTCGCTCCCCACCCTCTCCACCTCCCCCGCCCCGCACGTGAAGAGGAACAATTTGTTTATCTTGGCCTTCAAGAATCCTGCCCTCCTCCCCGTTCTCCGAGGCCGCCCAGCCCCTCCTCCCTGCCCTCCCTCCTTGGCGCGATCCTGCCCAGTCCCGCCGGCAGCACCTTCCTCCTCCCCTTCCTCCTCTCCCAGATCGTCCTCCTGCAGCCCGCTTTCCCCCTCCCTTCTGGGACGCGGCCGTGGGGGAGGGAGCGAGAAACGCTTTGTCCGCCTCGCGGCCCTGCTCCGTCCCGGAGGCCGCGGGCTGGGAGGGGCGCAGCGCCCCGCCGCCCTGCCCCCGCCCCGTGGCCGCTCCCACCCCGCTCCCGCCTCCGCCCTCCGCCTTCCTCCTCCGGCAACGGAGCCAGCCCCGCGCGCGAAGAAGAGGCGGACTTGGTTTTGAGGAAGAACGAGTGTCAGAGAGTCAGGGAGGGCGGTTCTCGCTTTACAAACAGGAAGCCCCAAACCACTGGCACACTGTAGCTTGTCTGATTGTCCCCGGAGGCGGGGCAGGCCCTGCATCCTGACTGTATCTCCCGCGCCCTCGGCGTACCTATTTCCCCCAGTCCGCCTGGGCTCTTCTTCCCGCCCCCCTTGCGCCCTTCCGCAGGTCTGGAGACTCACTTTGGGAACCTAAGGATTTGCCAGGCACTAAGGATATCATCCTTGCCTACTCTACGCCCCCTTTTCTGTGTTTGTTCGCGCGGATGGCGTTGAAATGGGCTGTTTTCTTTGTAAAGCACCCAAATCTCAGCACCACGGAATCTCCCCCGACCTTCGGGGTGGAGAACTGCTGTGGATCTGACCTCGTCCGCTGGGCACCACTGGAACAAAAGCCAGCGCCTTCCCCTGTGTTCAGTCGCTTTACCTCGCGGAGCGACAGCAGTAGAGTTTACGGCCAGAAAGTTTTTGTGTTCGGGTGGTGTTCTCTGGAGGGTGCCACATGGGCCCTCGGAGGGGCCCAGGGGAGGTCTCGGGGTGCGCGCGCCTGTGTTCAAATACGTCCGCAGGTGGAAGCAAGCCCAGGATGCTGACTTCACCTGGAAGGACGTAGCAAGCCCAAGCGAGGGCTTACTTTTGAAAATGAAAAGATACTGCTTACTTGAATGGATGGTGTGCAGAATCGGAGCATACTCTAGCTTCAACTGTATTTCACATATGCATCTCTCGCTGATACCAGTGGCAAGTATGTGTGCTGAGTGCGATGAAAATAAACAGCCTTAAATCTTAAGCAAAGGATTGCATGTAAATTCTATGTATCACAAAAAGGAAACAATCAACTCCAGCCTCTACAATTTACTTTTCTTTAAAAATAATTAGGAATTCACATTGGCCCCTGAAATGAAAGGGTATTTTAACTTAGCCTGTGTACGAGATAAACTCTTGAAAAAGGGGTTGCAAAGAAAATGTTGATCTTGATTTTCTTGAATTGGCTGCTGGCTTATAGTTGTGCTCTGGTAGGGCACAGAGCAATTATATGTAGTTCACACACTGGGCCCTTTATTTGGAAAGCCCTAAAGAAAAGCAGTAGTCAGTCAGAACCAAATGATAATAATAATAATAATAATAATAGTGATGATAAAAATAAAGATGAATAGGATTCTTTTCTGTTTTATTGCTATTGTTTACCTTCGTAGAGCCAATATGTCCAAAGTACTAAATATCGATCAGTTCTCTTTCTGCCTGGCTTGGGTTAAGAAGGCTGTCTAATCAGGCCTTTACCTCTTGATTTGTTTTCTTATCTCACACATTTACAAGCATATGCATGAAAAACAAACAAGCAAACAAAAAGCAGGGTAGATGAGGTGAAACAGAAACCTTCCTTGGCTCCAGACTGCTGGGAGGGGCCTGGGTTTTGCGTGGGTCTCTAACAGCCCTGTAAGAAAGCCTGGTGCACAGGCCTGCGTTGGAAGCTGCATTACCTGGACATGTAGTCAAACGCTTTTCCCCTGACACACACTTTATTTATACAGAAGTGTTCCCCTCCAGGATTTATTGGTGAGGCCTATTGATTTCACTTATTAGAGAGTCTCAGTTGAAAATGTGCCTTTTCCTAAAATAATTTTAATTATTTGTGGTAATAGAAGGAGACATTGTTCATTCTCTGTACTTGGAACTGCACTCCTGCTTATATTAAGGTATATTCCAACCGACAAATTCATTTTCAAGCCAAAGATACATGGACTTGACAAAGGTGCAATCACTCAGGCACACCAAAATGCATGACAGTGCAGTCTTCAGAATTGCAAAATGGTGGTAGTAGGCCTTGGCCTGGCTAAGTTCCCCTGTTTTCATGACCATTTCACTACCTTAGCGCCATCGTAATTTTCAGAGCATGCTTAATTTATACACAGCTTACAGACTGCCGGAATCTAGGCGATTCCTGCTCTGAAGTGTTTATCCCATAAAATTCATTTGGTAATAAGCATATTAATTATTGAATGTTAGAGAACGCCGTAGCCTATCCAGAACGTTCTCATCCATTCCTGGAATAGATCCAGGAAACGTCATCATATCAGTCCATCGCTAAAGCTCCTTATAAATGAATCTGGTGTCCTGTTTCTTATCCTGTGGAAGGTAAATCACTGGCTCTGTATCCAGTTGTTTTTGCGAGCTTGTAATGTCAAACCACTTGTAAAGCTTTCCTCTGGACCTTTCATTGGCTTCTCCTCTTCTGCTGTCCTGGGTTACAGGATTGACATGCGTCTCTTGAAAAGCCTTCCATAGCCCAAGAGCCCACATAGGTGTACCTTACATTTGTGAAAAACTGTTTTGAAATTTCATTTCTCTGTGCTTCATAAGTGCTTGTCTTTTCTTTTAAAATTCAAGAATCATTCCCCGCCCCCAAAAGCTCTAGTGCAGCGGTTCTCAACCTGTGGGTCGCGACCCCTTTGGGGGTCGAAGGACCCTTTGACAGGAGTCGCCTAAGACCATCGGAAAACACATATATAATTACATATTGTTTTTGTGATTAATCACTATGCTTTAATTATGTTCAATTTGTAACAATGAAATTGGGGGTCACCACAACATGAGGAACTGTATTAAAGGGTCGCGGCATTAGGAAGGTTGAGAACCACTGCTCTAGTGCATATTAATTGTTATTTATGTCTTTTGGTATGGTGCATTTTATTTAGTGCTGGGCAGCCAGTGATCGGAAAAGTAGAAGCAGAGTTAGTTAATCATTAATCATAATCTATAAAATGCTCTCAGGCCCAGTTGGTTCCCAGGGAAAGCTGAGTTTTCAGGCAGGTAATATATGTGACGCTTTCCATCCTGTCTCATTAGAATTATAAGCAAGCTTTAGAACCTCACTGGGAAAAGAAACAGTCCGGGTGAATGGTTTACTGACATTTCTGTAAGAAGAAGGATGAGGGTTTTAAACCTTAAAATAATTAGATAGAGTTATTTTCTAAATACTTCTCTGAGACCAAGAGCCAACTGTTGTTTAAGAGGTTTCCTGACCGGGTTCTAACATTTGGTTTAGATAATAATGGGGGAGACATCTCTCCTAGCCTCTCTCCCACCCATCCCTCCCACCTCTCCCCCTTCTCTCCCCTTAGGGTGCTACATACATGGAAGGAGTCCAGTATAAGAAACCATGTTGCACATTACATAGTAATTGTTGGACACATTAGAAGTACTTGTGTTTCATTTAATGTCATTGATGGAATATTATTTGTGATGAGTGCTCTATGTTTGTTATTTAACAGTCCTGCATTCTTGGAACTTAGGATGGCCAAATTCTGTCATCTTTTTCACATTACCCATCACAGAGAACTGTGAAATCAATCAATCAGACATTAAAATCTTATAATGAGGGACATATTTAAAACCTGAGACTTCATAATCTATGCCTTTTAACTTTCCCAACTAGCTTTGCATTTTTTGAAACTCTGTTATTCAGAACTGGTTTTCAGTTTTCAGATCCTGTGGGTGCTTGCTTTGTTTTCCTTCCCCCTCCTACTGCCAGCCTTTTGGTCTTCTCTCTGATCTTTATCACCTTTACCAAAGGTTGGGAAGAAGCACTAAGAAGAGAAATTTAATTTTGGTGCTTCCTACTCTCATAATAAAATCATTGAGTGAGATTCCAATTATTTTAGATCAGTTATGGATTTGGTTTTGCATACCATGTACTCTTCATTAGCACAAAAATAGAGAATAGACTGAATTTTACAATTTCATTCATCCCTTCAACATACTTCATATAAGTTAAACTACTAAATCACATTCTTGCATCCAAGACTTTTGCAATGTTTATTCTTTGTAGTCTTGCAGTGTTATTCTAGCTAAGGTTAAGGGGATAACAGGTTTTTTTGTTGGTTTGTTTTTTCAGCAGCATTAGGCTTGATGCCAGTGACTTCTCAACAGCTCCAGGCTGAGTTATATCCCCTCCTCATGACATTTTAAGTAAAGTCCTATGCTTTACTTTCCTGTTCTTTCAAACTAATTTGTCATTGGTTTCTGCCCCCAAAAAACCTGATTTACAGGTGACTGTTCCACAGTTATAGGATTCCCCCAAATTATAGTTCCATTAAAACATACAGCATGCTTTTCAGGCAGATGCATTCCAAAAATTCATTATTCATGTTTGTTACTTGGAAATGCAGCTTCTGCGAATCAGCTATCACCAAGAACTGATTAATTATCCTTCACTTAAAATTGTTGTGTGTGTTCAAATCTAAGAAAATTTAAAGAGCTAAAGAAATAAGAGCTAAAGAAATACTCAGGAGATGGAGTTAAGAGACTGCTATATATAATAAATGCTTTAAGATCCCAGGCTTCCATTCAGAGAAGGAGTACACTTTTTTTTTTTTTTAAGTCTACCTGGCTATCGCATCTGTTAAACAGTTTGCGATGTGGGTAAGCAACTGCATTTAGGAAAGAAGCACAGCATTCCCCGAGGGCCAAATACACACAGGCATGGAAAAAAGAAATGACTGCCAGTGGCTTGGGTTTTTTAAGGCAAACTATGCATACTGTCCTTGGGGGATTTAATACAAATCTCAAAAGGCTCGAGGTATTTCCTCTGACATAAGGAAAGTGATTCCTGGAGAATCATTTAGACACTTCTTTTTAATTATATTGGACCTCCCATTGGTTGGAATGACCTTTATGCTGAAGTAGAAGCTTTGAAAATATGAATAACTTATAGCCATCCTCCTTAGCAATGGCTTAACAGCTGTAGAAAACTTAAGTGAAATGTTTAATTTTTAACTAACCACCTCCAGCATTTCGTTTCTGACTCCTTCACTTTCCATCCTGTTGGGGAGAATCTGGTATGTCATGTTTCCTGGTGTGAACTCTCTCCAGCATTGGCTTGGACACCCGGAGAGTTTCTTAGGACACGTTCCGTATCTCCCCTCCATCGCAGGATACCTTTCTCTGCCTCCAGAAAACTCGTGTCTGGGCAGGCACTTCTCTCCCTGCAAAGGAGAAGTTGAAGAGCCCTGAGTCTATTTGTGCAGCTTCAGCCCGGGTCGTAACTATGACTCCTAAGCTTGCAGGGCTCTAAAAGACAAGCTCCGCAGTGCCCTTTATCCTCACAGTGGCTGGTTATTTCTTTCTTTGATTGTTTGGTAGATGTTGAAAGTAATCAGTGATTGACAGTGAATCTAAAGGGACTGGTACCCACTGATGGGCTTTAAGGAAGTGCGGTACGTCAGGGAGGAGAGGCCAGAGGGGTTGAGGGTTTCGCATCACCTGGAATGGATGGCCAGGGAGAGACACATAAGGGAGATGCTGGGTGTTGCTTATTTGTGGTGAACAGACGGTACCTGGTGCCTTGGGAGTTTGCAGAGATAAAGTGTGCATTTTGTAATCTGTTCTGAGCCTGCAGACCCCACTGAAATGCAAATATGTATTTTCCAGAGCTAATGGCAATATTGTTTGTAAATGGAAAGAAATCCACTTCCTAAAATATTTCAGTGCTCTCTTAAATTATCACTGTTGCCATTTGAATGGATTCACGGTGGTTTCCTTTAAATCAGTGATTTTTCATTCCATGGGGATTATGTCCCGTGTCCCCAACATTTGGCAACACTGGGAGACATTTGGGTTTTCACAACTGGAGGGATGCTACAGTGTGTAGTGGGGAGAAGCCAGGGACGCTGCTAGACCTCCTACAAGTGCACGCCCCACAAAGCATTACCGGGTCCCAATACAAGGATCGCTGCTGTTGAGAAACCCTGCTGTAAACAAGGGGCTCCCTCCATGGTTGTCACTACACAGGGCAGAGACACTCACAACTTCCCGCACCCTCACCGCCCGCAGAGTGGAGCGGGGAGGCGCTGCCATGTGGGAGAGTGGCTGGGAAGAAGTCAGAGGACTGCTGCCCTGTGACAGGCCGGCTTTTCGTTTCCTGTCTGCCTCTGTCTCCCTGCCTGTCAGGAAGGTGAACAGTACTCACTCTTTTTACCTGACAGTGTAGTCGTTAGGCTCAAATGAAATGCTAGGCCTATTTTTATGAATCACGTTCATTTTGCTTCATTGTTTGCCTCCTGCCCACATGCAGCCGTAAAGTTGAGTGATGTGAGGCATGTTTCACTCATGCACAGGCCAAGGTCTAATGACTAGGCATTGAGCAACGGCTTCCTATTGGACAGCATTTCCAGGTCCTGGGATACAGTGGCATCCTTGCTGTCTCTGGCTCACACAGCAGGGCACCGTTTCATGTTTCAGATGAGGTATATGAAACGGTCTTTGTGGTTTTAGGAGAATGTGCTAATGGAGGTCATTAATAAACTAACATTTAGGAAAATCTTAAGGGTGCTAAACGCTTTGGATCTTCTTACAACCTTTCCATAGCTTTAGCTTTCTTGCATTGTTTTCTATAACAGCATTTTTTTTCTTTCTTTCTTTCTTTCTTTCTTTCTTTCTTTCTTTCTTTCTTTCTTTCTTTCTTTCTTTCTTCTTTATATTTTATTGATTTTTTACAGAGAGGAAGGGGGAGGGATAGAGACTGGGGATGTGCCCGCAACCAAGGTACATGCCCTTGTCCGGAATCGAACCTGGGACCCTTGAGTCCGCAGGCTGACTCTCTATCCACTGAGACAAGCCGGTTAGGGTTCTTTCTTTCTTTCTTTCTTTCTTTCTTTCTTTCTTTCTTTCTTTCTTTCTTTCTTTCTTTCTTTCGTCTTTCAATAAAATCACTTTGTCGATGGAGAGGATTAGCTAGCACGACAGAGAATAAGGTGAAAGTACGGTTGTTAAAAATGAGGTAGATGATCGTCTTTGTTTCCCTTGTTTTGACCAGGTGACTTGTAAGCACCATGGCTTGACATCAAGATTTTAGAGGAAATTAGACAAAGAGGAGAGCATTTAGAAGGAGCAAGCAAAGCAAGGTGGTGCAAGACTTGCACCCATGTCACAGGAAGGACAGGTGGAAGACCTGGAGGTGTTTAGTCTGACTTAGGAGATGATATGGTTGCTTTCTTAACATATTTGAAGGGCTGCCATGTAAGAAAGGACTAGATGAGCTCTTTGTGGCCTCAAGGGGATAGGTTAGGATCAGTGGTTGGCAGTTATTAGGAGCCAGGTTTGTTTTAATATTAAACACACACAACGCACAATTACATGAAAATTAAAGCTGTTCAAAGATGAAATAGGCTGTCTTGATGAGTGAAAATGTTCCAGCAAAAGTTGTTCAATTGGCTGAAATATTGCAGAAGGGATTTCAACATCTTATTTTATTTATTTATTTATTTATTTATTTATTTATTCAAATATATTTTTATTGATTTCAGAGAGGAAGGGAGAGGGAGGGAGAGATAGAAACATCAATGATGAGAGAGAATCACTGATTGGCTGCCTCCTGCATGCCCACTACTGGGGATCGAGCCTGCAACCCAAGCATGTGCCCTTGACCACAGTCCAATGCTCCATCCACTGAGCCAAACCACCTAGGGCTCAACATGTTCTTTTTTAAATTATAACACTTTAAAATAATATAGAAATAAAACAGCAGTTAGATAAGGACAAGGACTTTCTGTCTCTCTTCATCTTTCTATCCTCATGACCAGAAAAAGACCTACCTGTACATGGGAGGAACGCTAAATATGTGTGGAATAAATTAACTGCAAGTAAGTAGATTAAGAAGTGACATAATTCCTCTCTCTCAATGTTACCCCCTTCTTAGAAGTTATCATGGTTTAGAATATCTCTCTCCAGGCCTTCTTTTGTTTGCTTACATGTATACTAAATGTTGTATATCATTGGATGTTAGTTTTTTCCTATATCAATGAAATTATATTACACAAGGTTTTGAGATCTACTTTTTCCACATACTGTATTTTGGAGAGCTATCCAAGTCAATACATGTAGATTAGATCCTCAATTCATTCTTTTTAACTCTTAGATAGCATTTCATAATGTGAATGTTCCAGTTTGTTGAATGATCCCCTGTTGTAAGACACCTTGGTAGTTTCTCTCTCTTCCCTGCCACCCCCCATTGCCAATTTAACATTACTACAATAAACATCCTTATCCATATTTTCCCTGTACATATGTCAGCATTTCTGTAGCACAGATTAGGACTTCTTTCTATATATGTAATTTGTATAAACAGAAAAAGTTGGCCCAGAAAATGTCTTGATCTAATATGATATAATATAGCATCTGAATTATATTACTACCCATTTTAGGGCAGATGATAATTGTGTCTCCTTTAAAACATTGCTTTAAAAGGTATCAACCCTAGTAACTGGTGTTGGTCTTCGCAGTCTAGGGGAAACAGGATTAGTCTTCAAAGTCTGTATATCTGGCAACACATCTTACAGGAATGACTTTCCTTCTTTTCCTCTGGCCTAAAGAAGAAGTTAGGAGGACTCTGCTCACCCCTCCTGCTCAGGCCCTGAGGGTGGGAAAGTCACTTCCTTGAACAAGTTTGTAGTTCCTTCCCCTTTCCCCAGGCCCGTGTGGCTGTATTTCTAAAATGTAGTTCAGTTGGTGACACAGTGCCTGGGGTGGCTGTGGGTGCAGGTTTGCGTGGTCATACAAATCTCAGGTCTGTGAGTTGCCACCTCCTACAGGTTAAATTGCCCTGACTAATCCAGTCGTCTGTGTAATGTGGTAATAACAACCTGCTGACCTGGCCGACTGTGGAAAATGCATCAAAACGGACTCACCTTGACAGCCACCGGCAGCATCTGTTTAGACAGTGAGGGGTCCTTTCGGTTTTCATTGTACACGCGCGCTGGGGGGGGCTCTGAGGGCTGCCCTTCACTGGAGTCCTTGGGCATCCTGGTTTACCTCTGGCGTAGCAGCTTCCCTCCCCCGAGATACTACTAACTGGGGCCTCTATTTTTACGGAGCCAGAGCACTTTGGCTCCAGAATCCATGCTCTTGGCTGCTACATTATGCTGCCTTCACCTGGCGGAAGTGTTCCTTCCGGAAAAGGCTGTGTGAGCACCTGCGTTTCTTCAACAACCGTGCTCTCCCCAGGAGGAGTCTTCACCTTCCTGACTTGCCTTCAGGTTTTAAGATCAGTTTGAACAAGAGCCAAAATGAAGACGCGTGGTAGTGCTGGGCCTTGCCCGTTTCATCCCGAGGAGCCCCGCTTTGTCATCTCCTGGCCTCCCTACTCCTGGCCTGCGTGCCTCCCTTTCCCCTGTCCTTTACCACGGCCTCGTTTCACCGTCGTCACAGTGACAGGGGCATCCGCAAAGCTGTACAAGATGTAGGTGGCAGTCATTTGAACCACAGAAATAAGCCAAGGGTGGCGTGGAAGTGCTTGGCGGCCTCAACTTTACAGGCCATTCTCTACTAAGTGACTCCGGTGCACTAGGCATCCTGCCTCCATGCGTGACAGCGATTTTCAACCAGTGTGCCACCGGGATTGTAAAAAAATGCAGTACCTGACTGTTTAGTCGGGGCGCTGACTTCTTTTCCCTTAGATTGTCAAATAAAAAAAATGAGCCTGGCCGGTGTGGCTCAGTGTTTGAGCGTCGACCTATGAACCAGAAGTTTACGGTTCAATTCCCGGTCAGGGCACATGCCTGGGTTGCGGACTCAATCCCCAGTGCGGGGCGTGCAGGAGGCAACCTATCAGTGATTCTCACCATTGACGTTTCTATCTCTTCCTCCCTCTCCCTTCCTCTCTGAAATCAAGAAAAATATATTAAAAAATATAAAAAATTAAAAAATGACAACAGCCTACAAATACAATATCTGTAAAGAGTGAATGAATTAAATTACACTTATTTTTTGTCAGACTGGCAAAAAATATATCTCTTAGCATGCTGCAGAATTTTAGTAATTCATCTGTACCATGAGATGAAGAAGGTTGATGACTAAATGCTGCTTTGTGGCAGCCATTTTCTGCCATTTATCTGTGGGACATAGCATCTTAGTAAGAAAAATCCTTTTAGCCAGCTAAGGTAATGGGCTAGGACTAGGTGCTTAGTGTGGACTTCAGGGTGTGGGATTCAGACTGAAGGCAGCGAGGTCCCTTCTGTTTCAATAGCTTGAAGAGCAACAGTTGGCTGTGTGCATGAAGGAGCCTTGCTCCTGATCTCGCACCCGGGCCGTCCACTGTGGTAACTAAGAGACCGTTAAAGTTGCTGCTCGGGTCAGGCCGTATGATTTTACTGCTGTCAAGTCAAGTTTAAAGAATCAAGTTTAGTTTTGCTACTCTACTGTCTCTCTGAGGAGTGTCATCTCACTTTTCTTGTATTTGTTTTTGATTTTCCCTGGATCTGTTTCTTTCATTTCTAGTGCGAGAATGTTATGAAGATGACTTTCATCTCTGTGCAAGGTGAGCTACTGCCTTGCATTTTGTATGAAGTATAGCATTTACCTTTCTAGTGGTGATAAGCAGATAAATGGTTATCAGGTTATAATTATTAAACAACAACGACTTTCTAAAAGCTATTGAGATTGCAGCCATGTTGCTGTAAAGTTCGAATTTCTGATTCCTTTGGAAAGCATTTTCTTATCCTCTTTGAAAAAGTACAGAGGTAATTTGTAACAGCTAATAAATGACTAGAATCAAGTCGTGCCTTATTATGGTGTTTCCGACTGTCCAACCTCAGGGAGAAGGCAGGGGAGGGGGGGTTAGAGAGCAACCAAAGGACTTGTATGCATGCATATTAGCATGACCAATGGACACAGACACTGGGGTGCTGGAGGCTTGCCCTCAGGGATGGGAGTGGCGGGGGAGGGGGGTGGTTAATGGGGTGGAGGCGGAAAGGAGACAGGTAATACTTTCAACAATAAAAGTTGTTGGATTTTGCTTAAAAATATGGTAATAGATCATTCTGAGTAGTAAATGTAAAACAGCAAAGTTCGCAAAATTATATGTAAGAATTCAAGACATGTTAATTTTTTTATTATTAGCATTGAATAAACTTATACTATTTCAAAAAAGAAAAACATGTTACAAAAAGTGTTTCAGACCTATTGGTTTTTCTTAAGGGAGTTTAATAACTATGGTTATATACTTTTAATTGGAGTACCTGAGTTAATATTTTTGCAAAGAAATCTGACATGTCAGGACCCAAGAAAATTTTCTGGATACTAAGTAAAAGGAATAAGATAACACTGTTTTGATAGTTTACTCTTGAGTTTTGGCTTCAGAAGGTCTAAGTGATAATAATGCCAGTTCCCAGCAGGAGTAAAACATACATCCCCTGTGGTTGCTCCCCTCTTCTGTCCTGGGCTCCTCCGTCCCCATTTCTAATCTACTGTGGAATTCAGTCCTTTCTCCTGTCTCTGAGTAGAGTGTGTGGCTAGAGCAAGGGCCGCCTTTGCCCAGCGTGCAGGTGGTGTTTATCTTTAATCACCCCAGGTATTTTCTCACAGTGGTGTGTCCAGATCCACACCTCAGGATGGTAACATTCTGTGACTCTTCACATCCTGCACTCGCCCTTGACCAGATGTTTGGTAAACAGAGTTGGCTTGTGTAAAGAAGCAACTTCTTCTCAGTGTAGAAGTTGGTGTGGCTCAATGGTGGAAAACCTATTTTGCAGTTTAACCAGACATTCCTAAATGCTTTGCAGCTGCTACTGGGTTTTTAAAAACATTTATTTTCTTCAATGAGGCATGGGAACCATGATTTGAGATTTGGATTTCACGTTGCTTAATTCCCAGAACCTATAGAAGGAATACGTGAAAAAAAGTTGTTTGTCATCACAGTAAATAACCACGTGCAAAAACTATTCTGGGCAGGTTGTACTTGTTAGAGTGGAGCAGTCTGGAGGCCACAGCGACCCAGAACACGCAGCGGTAACGGAGGGTGACCAAGTGCGATCAGCTGGGACTTTGCGGATCAAGGATATCTGGCAGCGGGCTATTGAAATTCAAATGGGCTGTTGCTTTTTTCAGTGTTTGATCCTTTTCTTAGATTGAAAGGACTGATATGAGTTGTTCAGGGCCTTTTATTACCGTTGAGTCTGTGGTCCCAGATTGGAATGAGAACACGGAGAAATAGGTAACAACAGCAAGGGAGCGTAATGACAGTGTGAGCTTGTGGGAGTCATGCTTTGTCCCCTTGGCCAGGCACAGGTTGGCTGTGTTACTGGTTTGGTAGGCTTGGTGTTTATCTGTGGTCTGGAATGTCGAAGGATTGCAAACCTAAGAATTTTGCTTCCCTCTTTACCCTAAAGTGATGGTGTAGTCATTTCTGATATTGGCTGATGGGGGTAGGGACAACCATATATGGAAGGGGATGCGAGGGGGGGAGCAGGGGCTGGCTGTGGTATTCTCATTCACTCTTTCCTAATGCCATTTTCACTACTCTATTAACAAAGAGTGGATACTTTAGATAATTATTTATGTCTGTCTTTTCCTTCACAGTATAATGCACACTTCACTTGTTTTCTTCAACTTTTCATAATATATGTGTTTATGATACACTAAAGAGCAATAAATTTGTGAAGGGAGATAATTAGCTTTGACAGACTTACAGAAAATGAGCCTATAAGAGGAAGAAGCAAGAGGGTTGCTTAAGAAAAGGATTCCATTACTGGGTTTGAGGGAAATTATCCAGATAGGAAATTCTTCAGTGTTTTAAAATTCACAACCCTGTGGGTGGCACAGGTTATAGGAAGAAGTGGGTCATTTTGTGATTTTTAAAAACTGCAATATTTTTCACAGTTTAAAAAAATAACTCTACTTTTAATTCTCAAAATAGAATTTTTAAATGGAGAAATTGAAGATACGGAGCATTAGAATGGCAGGCAGAAGCAGGAAGTCAGCCTCTGGCGTTGAAAATGCCTCCTGTTGTCTGCGGCCTGCTCTAACTGTAATCTGCCCTGGCACGAGTGCACAGCGCTTTGAGGAACTGTTGGGTAGTAGCTATCTTACCTTAAAGAATAGTTTTCCTTTCGCTTTGGTGGCTCGTGCACTCGTGGAAGGGGCCTCCGAGAAACGTGGCTCGCTCAGCATCAAGTGACTCAGGCCCCCACCCTCCCCCCGGAACTCTTCTCAAAGGGGACAAGGAAAGTGTGTCCGTTTCTGTGGAGAAAGAGATTAACCATGGGTTGGGTGTGTTAGTCTTACTATTCTTGTATATAATTTTCTACTTTCTGGGTTAAAAGAAAACTTGTGGAACAGAGTGTGAGTGATTATGGCAGAGAAGGTGGGGGGTAGGGGCAAAATTCACGTCATCTGAGGTAAGCAAGGCTCCGGTATCGCCGTCATTTCTATGGCGCATCCTGCCTGGGCCGGATCATGCCTCATCCACAGTGGAGGCCCCGATGACACAGGGGGAATAGAACATTCTCAGGTATATTGGCTTAATGCTCATCAGAGAAAAGAAGAGGCATTCTGGGGGAATTCCACTGAGAAAGAGAAAGAAACGCTTAGGAGGCAGTTCACAGTCAAGTACAGGACGAGCTACACTTGGTTCCTGCCCGCTCGCAGGGTCTCTCAGCATCGACGAGGGACTTGCATGGAGGGGCGCCCAGGCGGGAATATGAGGAGCTGCATTTCCCTGTGAACTGAACCCAGTGTCCCTGGGGATCGGAGTGCGGAGCTCCTTTACAATGTCCCGCTTTTCTTCTCTCCACACCCACAAGCTGCTTCTGCCCCCCGCCCATCCCTGTGTCTTTTGTTCCATGAATAAATATTATGTGGTTTGGTGCTCATTACTCTTTGATATGAAAAAAGGCAATTCATTAGGTTGGAGGAGGAGAGGGAGGGAGACACCATTTTTCACCCGGTGCATCAAGCACGGTTACACTGATTTGAATTCCCAGAAAAGTAATAAAATGGCAAAAATAATGATAAAACAGCTCCTGGGCTGACAGCTGTGCGGCACACGGAGCGCCGGGGCCCGGCCGCAGGACAATATTGCGGAGCATATGGGGCCCTCGCAGGCCAGTTGTTGAACTCAGTGGCCGGCTTTTGTTTGAGGGACTCTGCCAGCTTTGGGTCGGTGGTAGCTCTTCAGAAACTTCTAGTCCCCTTGGCAGGCGGGCCCTTGGCGCCCTGCCAGGCTTGCAGTCCCCGGGCTGACGCAGGCCATGTGGAAAAGCTCCTGCTTGGAGGGCATTCACGCCTCCTCACGCTGGTCACTAATCAAATCATTTGTTCAGTGACTATAAATGGGGACCCTTTTCCATAGCAGCTCAGGGGCTCCATCACAAAAGGGAAATGTTCTGCAGGAACGCCGGTCAGTGATGAGATGCCCGCTTCACCAGCCTCACCTCTCCTCGTGCGAGTGAACGCTGTTCTGTGTTAGTGCTTTTCAGAAGCGCTGTGCACGTTACCTCTTCATGCTTCAGGCTCCAGTAGCTAAAACCAGGAGGACTGATCCGGCCAGCGTTGCTAGAAAGGAGAGAGAAGACCCATCTATCCGGTTTTCATAAGACAGTGCTAAAATAGGCTCCTCTGCTTCGCTTGGGCCTATATTTTAAATGTGTGAAGCTGGCATGTGTGTGTGCATAAAATGACTAATTAGCTCCACTTCCCTCAGGAGGGGTCTCCCGGGCTGGCCCTGCGAACATGCGCACGTCGGCCAGAGTGGCCCGTCATCATGAGTCCCTCTATGGCACGGCCACCCATTCTGCTTCCTTTGCTCTTGACTCCGGAGCCACAGAAGGGCTGCGGGCCCTGGGAGAGCGGTTCCTGCCGGCCCAGCAGAAGGCGTGTCTCCGAGAGAATCACACTCCGGAGGAAGGGCAGTAGCCGGAGCTGCTGTGCTCGTGCGTGAGAATAGTTTTATTTCGGGAGCTGAGAGAAAGCCGACAGAGTTGATATTCTGATTGAAAAGCACCACGCGTCACCACTTGCTTGGTCTCTGCGGGACCTGCTTTTGCAGAACACCCTTCCCGGTTGTGTTCTGGTGTTGGGACGAGTGGATTTCTCTTTCTCACGAACAAAGGTCATTGCAAGGCCAAATCCACTGGGAAAAATATACATATGCATGTATATGTATATTCATTTATGTCTCTGATGTTCTGCTAATCACTAATCAGAGATTATATTTTAACACAGAGATGCTGCTAGGGGAACTGATTTTTTTTTTTTCAGGCCTTAGTTTTACTTTGTTGATCACTGGCCTTGCAAACCAATGTTTTTTAAGGGAGGAAACAAGATCTTGCAAACCTGCTGTAAGTGGACAGGGATGTGCTGGGAGAGTTCACGCCTGGGCCCTGGATGGAATGCAGAGCATCGGGAGGGATGACTAGGCCGTTTTCTGTTTACTCTCGAGGCTGGTCACAGCAGCTCCTCGCCCCTTCTAGCTTTTCCCTGACAGTGTGTTTACACAAGTCAGAATCAGGGGAGAAGTATCTCCAGTTTTACTTTCCTGAGTTGCCTGAGTTAGAGGAGCAATGTTACCTTCTCTCCCTTTAAGAAATGCAAGCAGGAAGGTAATGACTGGAAAAGGCTTACAGTGGACTCTTCCTTATCCTTGCCCCAGGCACTGCGGAGCCAACCACAGCCATTCCTGGAGGTTTTAGTACAACGATCACAACCTCCCCTGAGGGAGCGTGAGTAGAGGAGGCAGACGGAAGGACTGGGAATAAGAATGAGCGAGGAGGGAAAGCTGGAGAAAAGGGGGGAAAAGGTGAGGGTAAGAAATGAGGTGAAAATGGCGGTAGATGAAGTATCCTTGTTTTCATTAAATTAAGTTTGTGAATGTCTAGATAGCCATTTTATGTTTGCACAGTCATATTAGGCCTTCTCGTGGTGCAGCACGTTGTAAGTGGAGCCACAGGGAGACTCGGCTCCCCTACTAGGTCACCAGGTAGGTAGCTGACAGAGCCAAAGGCCAGACTATCCCATGGTCTCCGTTTGGGACAGCTCTTCCAGTTGGATGAAGAACTATGAATCCAGCCCTGGCTGGCTGGTGTGACTCAGTTGGTTGGGCATCATCCTGTGCACCAAAAGGTTGCCGGTTCAATTCCAGGTCAGGGCATGTGCTGGGGCTTGCAGGCTTGATCCCTGGTAGTGGGTGTGCAGACGGCAGCTGATCAATGTGTCACTCTTACATCAATGTTTCTCTCTCTCCCTCTCCTTTCCTCTCTCTCTCTAAATTAATAAAAATATATATTTTTTAAAAAGGAATATTAATCTGAAAATCCAGCAGGGTTTTTTTTTCTTTGTTTGTTGTTTTTTATTTATTTTTTATTTTTTTACAAACTATTAGGAAATAGAATCTTCAGGGGTTAAGGGCACAGTTCAATTAAAAAAACACACAACAACTCCCTCAGTGTGATTTTTATTATAATTATTTAATACCTAAAGGACTGTTATAATTGAATTTTAGGGTGCTTCATTTATACTCCAGCTGGCAAGGTTTAGAAATACTATCACTTTGTGGTCCTCTAATCGCTGTCCCAAACATTCGCAAAATGCCCTGTGATACAATTATAAGTATCTTCTGGGGACCTTGTAATTACGTACTATATAGTTATCATTATAAAGCACCAGGGGGCTGTGAGCCAATCAGGTGGCATTAGTGGCTGGTTGGTCATAACCCTGTAATTGATAGCACAAAGTGTTTTGGGTAATACTACACATTTTATAAGGGGGGGGGGCAGTCTGGATTTAGGGGCAGGAAAGGGTTACATACTAATTTTTAAGTTACACAAACAGGACTTTTGTAGTCAGTGCTTATTGATAGGATACTCTGAAACAACTGACTGACAAATTTGTCTAGAATAAATGAAAGATGAAGTGTAAAGATGTAGCCCAGAAACTCTGTAGGTTACCATGAAAGAAAGGGGGAGGGTACTGTTGGGTATGGAAAGCTGTGTCTTTGTAAAACGAAAATTAAACAAAGAACAATAAGAGAACATATGCCACGTGTAGGAAATAGTTACTTGATATGGGCGCATAGTAATCTTTGAATTAAAGAGCAGAGAGTGAATGTTTTCAAAGATGCTCGTGCAAAATCGGAAGTCTTTAGCCTTCTCCTCCCAGGGCCCCACGGAGGCCTTTACGCACCGACTTTGCCTCCTTCCAGAGCTCTTTAAAGTGGTCGCCACCTCTCAACAGCAATTGCTTCTGAGTAGTGTTCAAAGAACCCTGACATGAGTCCCTCGGTGTATCATTATCTAGTCTCATATTTAACCTTTTTCTAACAGCCTCCCCAAAGTCCAGAGTTTTCTGTTAATGCCAGAGGAAGCGATAAAAGGTGTTTTCCCCCTCTTGACTGCACAGCTGTGAGACGTAGAGTTATGTGGAAGTCGTCTCTGTTTTTCCTTTTTCTGTCCTCTGAGGGACCAGGTAGATACGAAAGTGACTTACTGTGGAGATGGGCCCCGCTTTGTGGCAAGTGTCGATGCATTAATAACTTCTCTTTTTGCAATTTTTACGGAGCCCTTCTCTTGCTTAACTCTGTTTGTCTAGGAGAAAGGGCAAGGGAGTAAGTACATGCATTCAGAGAGTATGTGCCTCTCCTCCTCTTTCCTAAGCGTATGAGTGAAGCACTCAGCCAGGAAGAGGTCAGACACAAGCTGTGCACACAGGCCTGAGAATAGCAGCAGTGCTCATTGGTGTAGCCCTTCCCCCTCCCGACACCTCCTTACAGTAAACAAACCCTATTTGTCCAATTGCGGCACAACCTCAGGACCATTGTGCCTCTAGAGGGATGTCACTTTCTTATTAAGAGAAGCATATGGAAATGATGGCTTCTCTGATGCCTTTACAGAGGCATTGGAGAGAGCACTCCTGCGTCCAGGAGGGCGTGGAACATCAGACTGTCTCGGGTAAGAGGTGGAAAAACCTTCGCCTTCACTCTTCACAGCGTCTGGCCTGGTGTTGGGGACGGTAGACTGACTACGGTCGCTCAGGCCCCATTGTCATCACCATGGAGATGGAGGAGATGGGCCATGGAGGGGAGAGCTCGGTGGAAGAAGAAGGGGAGGTGGAACCAGTAAGGGCAAGGACTGCCAGGAGATGTCTGGATGTGGACTCCTCATGACCTAGAACTGATTTTTGCAGTAGAGGGGAAGTTTCTCCACTTTCCTTGGAGGTAACTTGTGGACATTCCATTCTGACTTCCCGTCCTGGCTTGTTACCTGCTCAGGCGTCTCTGTGGCTCTGCCTCTGCCCTGAGTGCTTACGCAGCAGCAGCTTGTGGTTCAGTGGGAGGAGTGAGGCCACCCCCTGAGTGGCTCTTCTCCCTCCGGCCCCTTACTCAGGGCGTCCCACCCTTCCCCGACGGTGGCTTTGCCGTGGCTCTCTACGGGCGCTGTGTGCCCATGACGACTACAGCCTTTGGTCTCGGCGGTGGTCTGCTGCTTTAGAAAGCTATTGGCCTGTGCTGGTGGGCATGGTGGAAGGGAAATCTTGAAGGTCTGAACCCAGATGCTACTTTTTACCATTCAGTCCCTGAAGGCTGTCTCCACTCTGCTCTGACCTTACCGGACAGGTGACCCTTCTGGGTTGCTGGGGGTCAGCTCTCAGTTGCCTGGTTCATACATATGGCCCGATAGTCATGGTTGTTCTCAGACTGAACTATCTACTTCTATCAGTTTGTTCTTCTCCCAGCTTGCCAAAGTTAAAATCTTATTTGGGCTTGAGCACACATCTAGAGGACTAGCCCAGCTGCCCTTGGAGCTGTGTGTGGTGAGAGCCTGTGTGCGCACGCGGGTGTGTGTGTGTGTGTGTGTATATGTATGTGTATGTGTGTGTGTGTGTGTATGTGTGTGTGTGTGTATGTGTATGTGTGCGCGCGCATGTGTGTGTGTGTGTGTGTGCAAAGGGTCCTCCAGGTTGGGAGGAAGCCTCCGTTCCACAGACCCCTTGCCTAGCGTAGCAGATGCTCCCTAACAGGAACCAACTAGTGGTTAGAGCGTGAAGCTCTGTAAAGGCCGGGATTTTTGTCTCTTTGGTTCCCTTCTGTCTTCTGGCCTAGGACTAGTCCTTTGGACATAGTAGGTGTTCAACACACATCTGTGGACTTAATTAATTTTATAGCCAAGCATGGTTGTCCTTTGGCACAAGGTTTCTACTCTAAGTTCCATACTTCCCTCCCCATCTTTCCCTTTTAATAAACCAATAGAGTTCTCTCGTCTGTGAATTTATCTAAGTCCTTCTTGAGCCTATGGATAGTTTTGGCTTCTGTACCTGCTGAAGTGATGAGTTTACTGTTTTCATTGAAGAGACCCCAAGATCTCGTATGTGTTCTAAAGCACCCTTCATAATCAAAGGCGTGGGGGGGGAGTGGTGGTGGAGGGAGAGGGGCCCGTGGAGGAAAATGGACAGATGAGGGGGCAACAGAGAGTCAGGGCACAGGAGTAGGGGCCTCACCGGTTAAAGAGGAGCTGTCTGTCATATCACTTCGGTCTTGCTGTGCAGGTGCTGTCTGTGAGGCACTGCATGAAGGCAGTGATGCTGTAATTTAGTGAAGTGACTTTATTTGGTGGGAGCGGTGGCTCAAAGTTTAAGGACAATAGATTCTTTTGATCTTCCATTCATAGCTGGTTCTTAACACCCACATATAATTTTGGGAATGAAGTAAGATAGGCAGGAGACTTGGCTTGTATTCTGGCAAGTAGTTTCCTTAATATTAAATCTCTGTGCCTTTAATAAAGTTATTTAATAAGTAGGCCTCAGTTTCCCCACCTGTAAAGCAGGGGTAACAGTAGTTCTGTCCTTACGGTGCTGATATGAGAACTGAGAGATAGAATTCATGTTGAATTTTCAGTTAAGTTCTGGATACATAATAAGCATTCTATAAATATCAGCTGTTATTATTAGCACGTCACCCAGATGCCTACTGTTGTGCCTCGTGATGGCAGGCTCAGTGGGTAGCCAACATGTTTTCTCCACACACACAAAAATTGAGCATGACTCTGTGTGGTGGGTGTTGTAGGGGAGAGTTGAGTTTTTGATGCTGGCTCCCTTGTCCTTCTTGTGTGGGAAGTATTTAGCCTGTGTAGACTCCATTGCAATGACTTTCAGCATGAGTCCAAATTCCTTCAGCACTGTTATTGTTATTCATTTCAAACTTGACATGCATATGCTGCCTTCCATTATTTATCATTGATCATTCCCATGGCACCTCTAATGAGCAAGAAGCTGGGCAAAGCATTGACAGAACAACCACAACTGGGCTACCAGTTGCCCTGGAAGAGCTAGAAGAGGATTTGGGTGGAGGAAGGATGGAGGTGTGAACCACGGGGCATGAGCAGGGAATCACAAGTGGTTTGGTGTTGTTGAAACAGAGGTTCAGGGCAAGTAGTGACGGGAGAAGAGGCTGGCAAGATAGGCAGGTGTTAAGATTCAGAGGGCCTTATACGTCATGCTCAACAGCTTGACTCTGTGATATATGTGAGGAGAAACCATCAAAGGGAGTGACATGGTCAGTAGACTTTAGATAAAATATTCAGTTGACCATATGAAGGATGGGTTTGAGATAAGGACTAAGTCAGGGAGGTCAGTCAGGAGATTGTTGAATACTCCAGCAGGAGATGGTAAAGAGCTTGAAATAGGTGAGTGGTAGGTAGAGATGGAGATGTGAGACCATTTTCAAAAACAAATTAAGGAAGTAATTATTGAGTAGATAAAGATGATTCGAAGGGATCTGCAATGACTAAAGGGTTTCTGGCTTGGGTGATGTCATCATTATCCACTACAGGAAATGCCTTAGGTTTGGGAGGGAAGATGATCAGTTCTTCTGTGGATATGCAACGTTTAAAGAGCCTTTCCCTGAGGGATGTCCAGCAGCCGTTTGGATGTGCAGGCCTAGAAGATAGCCCAGACGTCTGAGTTGTAGGTGTAGACATCCAAGATGGCTAAACCTTCAGAGTGGGTGGAATTGGCAAAGGTGTGCAGTATGAAAAGAGAACTAGGCGGGAACCTTGGAAAACAACATTTGAAGGAGATCCTCAGAAGGAGATGAAGAAGGAATAGTCCCATCCATTGATGAGAGGAACCAGGAGGACATTGGTATAGTGAAAACTAAGGAGGGTGTAGCCAGTAGTCCACAGGGAGCAAGACAAGGACCAAACGGTGCCCTGGCATTTGGCACCTGGAGAATCCTGGTGTTTTGTCAGGGTCGTGGCAGTGGGATGGTGTGCACAGAGGTAGTGGATGAGAAGTGTGGCAGAGGGGAGGCTGGCTTGGAAGGGAAATACTGCGTGCCTAAGAAGTAGGGAGGGGACTAGGAAGAGATCTCACATTCAAGAGAGGGGACCCCTTTCAAGTGAATATTTGTGGTTTGGTGGTCGTTGTTGTTCCTACAATGTCCATTATAGTCTATTATTATTATTTTAAAAGAGTCCACTAAATTGAATTATGATGTTGTCTCTTTAAAAGGTGTACATTCTCTACTAGATAGGAGTGAGATGGTCAGTTGATTTGCCTTGTGCATGAGTAAGTATATGTGTGTAATATAATTTGGATTCTTGCAAAGGACAAGTAATAATGCCATGTGATTACCAATAAATTTTTTCATGGTGAGTACTTTATTGTTTCTAAATATACACAGTTTAATAGCTTTTATTTTGTAAAAAAAAAAAAAAGAAACAAACCCATGCTTTATATTGAGTATTTATTAGCTTATATATTAATATTAATTTCTGTTCAGATATGAGTTGGAGTGTCTTTTAATAGAATCTATACGAATTGAATGTCAAAACTCAGGATATTGAAAAATAAGCTAAAGTTGGGCTTAATTAAAAAACCAAAGTCATTGCCCAGTTTCTTTAATTAAAGAACATTAGAAAACAATTAATTTCTATGAATCATTTCTTTTGGAAGATTTCGCCTCCCTGCATTATAGAATCTGGGTAGGAGTGGATTGGATGGGAAATAGGGCGTTTGTAGACTGGGTGTCAACCCGATGGGACTTGCTTTCGTGGTAGTCTCTGATGTGGACAAGTTACTCTGTTCACGATCCTAATCATGGAGTTTAGGCTGCCCCTGCCTGTACTGCAGACTCTCCTCCATTAAGGACAAGGTAGAATCCATTATTTCTAGGAGTTCACTAGCACAACGGCTGTGGTGAAGGGTCAACTCAAGACTAATTAGAGTTGGAAATAGGCCTGGTAGCCTTGAAAATCCAAATACTAAACCCACCTTCCCTGGTGGTTCTGCTTTTTAAAGCAGTGCCCGGGCTTCTATTCTGTGATGGCTTTTGGCTTCTGTTCTTTCATCCAGATTTTATTGTGCTTCTCAGGGATGACTGTGCAGTGTCCCCAAGCTCTTGAGTGAGCACATGCTAGTGGTTATTATTTCTTTCCCAATTAAGAGAGACTCGGAAATGTCTGAGTGTTTTCCCCTCCTGGACACTTTCCCACCAGATCTAGTGGGTGCACTTTAAGGAAGTTGCATCACTGTATTAGGGTCACAGAGCACTGCACTAGGCACCTGCTAGGAGCTGCAAAAACAAGTCAACACAAGTTCAGTCTGGGGTGCATTTAGGGGCAAATCAAGAAGGTAGTACCTTGGCCATCATTTTTTAGCTCCCCATCCCCAGGGACGCTGATGTACATGGCAGGTCACACAGTGCAATGGTGGGTGAAACCTGGATATATAGGACGTCACAAAGAAACTTGAGAAAAAAGGCAGGTTAGATGATTGTTAAAAACCTCAGAGACAAGGGTAAAGCTAGACCTGTTGGAAGGACTCAAGTTGGAAGTTTGAGAAGAGAGGAAACTAGGAAGTGGTTTTTGGTAAATATTTGGAAATTTTGGAGGGAAATCTGACTGGGTTATTCCTAAAAACTGGTGTAAAACTTGGGGATTTATAAGTCAAACTTTAATTTTGGGGTTTGTAGCGAAAAGTGACACAAAAGGAGTCTCACTTGTCTCGAGGCTGAATAAAAAAGACCTCCGCTTGCTCTACCCCAGAAATCTTACAAAGATTTCTTTTTATGAGTGACTTCACTCTCACCTCCCCATCTTCATTACTCAGAGGGTTTACACAGTGTCCAATCACATGCAAAGAAATCAACCATCTTTTAAAGATGTTGCCCCATAAAATTAAATTTAAAAAATATTTCCTCTTTAAATGCATCATTTCATTTGAGTCAAAATACTAAGAAGTAATAATGGACTTCAAACATGGTGCTTCTGTGGGGAGCGGGGGGCGTAGACTGTGCTATACTTTCTTGTGGGGCTAAGAAGGGGATTTACCTGAACCCATCAGACTTAGATCCAGAAAACAGAAAGATACATTTGAGACTTTGAGAGAGAGAGAGAGAGAGAGAGAGAGAGAGAGAGAGAGGAAGAGGGAGAGGGAGAAGGAAAGGGAGAGAAAGAGAGAGAGAGAGAGAGAGAGAGAGAGAGAGAGAGAAGAAAATGAACATGTGTCAATTTCTCATCTACTTAAAAAAATGTCTTTGTAAAAAAATTACTCATAACCCCACTCTTCAGAGGTGCCATGCAATTGGGGAATAGTGTTTCAGACTTTTAAAAAATTATGTGCATGTAGACATATATGTATTTTTCCAAAATTGTTAATCTCTTATAGCAAATATTATAGTTTATTTTGTTGTATTTTTGTAAGCCACCTTAAACCTTTTCTGGAACAAGATGGGACTAAATAAATATGGAGTCACAGTATCATCTAAAAGTGAATGTAATTCCAATTGGGCCAGCTCTTTCTTGATTGTAGCTCTCTCTTTACAAAGCTATAGAGCTTTACCTGGAAGAAGTTTGAGATGCTCAGAATATCTATTTTGTCTGACTTATAACTAGAGGCCCGGTGCATGAAATTCGTGCACTTAGGGGGGGGGTCCCCTCAGCCCAGCCTGTGCCCTCTTGTAGTCGGGGAGCTCTCAGGGGATGTCTGACTGTTAGGGAGGCAGGAGAGGCACCTGCCACCGCCACTGCGCTCGCCAGCTGTGAGCCTGGCTTCTGGCTGAGCAGCGCTCCCCCTGTGGGAGCACACTGACCACCAGGGGGCAGATCCTGCGTTGAGCATCTGCCCCCTGGTGGTCAGTGTGCATCATAGTGACCGGTCGTTCCACCATTTGGTTGATTTGTATATTAGCCTTTCATTATATAGGATATCATAAACATATTGGTTTAGTAGAGAATGGAGGAGATTGGAGGATAACATAGTAAGAAAATTTCAGGAAAGCTCAAACCTTGTCGGTAGGATCAAAGGTACTTACAGATATTTACTTAAAATTTAGTTAAATATTGGTGTGCTTTATTTTAAAAAATGATGATACATTCAGATTTACAAAATGGATTCACTGTTGATGATCATGCCTGTCCTCAAAGAATTTTTCTTTAGGTAAATCATTTGCCTCACTACCCTTGAAGTACACATACTTGTAGTATCTTTTCCAAATTTTGTTTTGCTTCTAAAATGCCCTATATCCCATCCAATCCACATGCCACTTTGAGGGAACAAAGTCAAATAAAGTCTATCTGTAGAACTCTATTTTTTACTTTGCTGTATTGAGTCTCTAGCAACACAAGTAAATCAGTGGCTAATGTATGAAAATAGAGGTTTTTCCCTTAGCTTTGGAGTCTACATAGCCTGTCAACTTTTTTTTTTTTTTCTGTTCAGAGCAGTGATGTAGGTGTGACTGCCAGCCAAAGAAGATTTCTGAGTGCTTTCAGAAGAACATTGGGATTTATTTACTATTAGAATCCAGGGAAGGATTGTAAAGAGGCTAAGGTGGTTTTCTAAGGCCATAAAGATTGGATTATTTATGTGAAAATTAGATGCCTTGAAAATTTAAAATTTTACCTGGACCATGATCAGTCCCAATGAAACATTATTTGAACTTCTTTGCCACAACTAGAGACAGATCTCTTTGCTTCAGAGACTACCATGTAAAAGAAAATAAAAGCTCTAAGAAGTCAAGAAATTGAGTCTGAGTTCATGATAGTTTATGTACCCAAATGAAAATGACTCTGCCCTGGCCAGGTAGCTCAGGGGGTTGGAATGTCATCCCCAATATGCCTAGGTTGTGGTTCAGTCTCCAATTAGGGCATATACTTATCCAATGAATGCATGGATAAGTGGAACAATGGGTTGTTCCGCTTTCTTCCTCTCTTTCTCTAAATCAACCAATAAATTAAAAGAAAAAAACATAATTCTACCTTTTGATGTTTCTTTCTGCAACATATCTGGTGGCAGAAATTTTAGTAAAATAGCTCTTCTATAAACTTAGAAAAATGCAGACTGTATTAAAAACTTAATCAGAAGTCTGACCCTCAGTCTAGATTCAGAGTTTTTAGCCCAAAACATTTGCTCTGACAGTGGAAGTACATTAAAACCACTGTTTGTTTTGTTTTATTTTTAAAATAGTAGTTAATGATCACCTCAAGGTAACCCATCCTTAAGGATGCTTTAGCTCTCAGAAGAAGTACCGAAGGACACCTTTTCCCTGTTGGTAATTTCAAAATGAAAACTGAGAGGAAAAAAATAGTTAATAACATATCCATATGTTTCTCCATGAGGAAAAAGATTAAGAAGAAACTATTAGATCTTAGCCGTGACTGTCTTTATATGGGAAAAGGTAAATTCTAATGGACTGTGTTCAAAATTAGAACTGTGGGAAAGAATTATATGCAACAAAATGCAACAGATTAATGTGGAAGCATGATGCCTAAGAATCGGATACCCTTAACATATTAATCTCTATCAGGCACATTTGCACATTTCCATGCTATCAATAAGGAATTAGAGAAACAAGGATGATATCAATTTAACCAAAGGTTTCATTAATTTGGCTTTGGTTAATAACTACTTTTCTAAGACACCATCTAGCTTAGATGTACAGCTTTTTGTATAAGGTATCGGTTGTAACCTGTAATTTAATACTGCTTGTTACTCATTAGGAGAGGCACTTAGATTCATAGGGTAGGCGTCACACTTTGGTTAGCTTTTAACCTCAGGAGACAAACGTGATTGTGATTGGAAGTCTCTTTTCAAGCCCACAGTAATTATTAATTTGCTTCTTTGGAATAGCTAATAGCAGTTGATAAAGTGGAGAGATTTAGAGATGTTTGGCCGCAGCGGAGTGCCTGTCTTCAAATGCATCAATAGTGTGTATCCCAATGTGTCTCCTTAGAGGTTCTATTGAAGAAATCTCTAATGACTGCATTTAGGGAAACTAAATGCACCACCCATCAGTTCATATCCATAAATGGATTATGAGGTGGGGGTGGGGGAAAGTAAAAATAAATGAATCCAGGCAGGTATCAAATTATTTGAATTAAATTGATTCCTATCTAATATAAGACTCTCATGGCTAAATCTAGCTTCCTTTCAGGTCACCTGAAATGAGTAGACAATGGTTACAATTTTATCTCAAACATAGATATTAAAAGTTATTGATTACAGTAACATCCTTTAAAATGGTCTCTAGAAAGGGTTATGTAATGGAAAACTGAATAGGTTTTTCTATTAGCTGAGATTGGCACTGAGGACAAGATCTTGAGGTCGACTTCATCATATCTTTTGCCTTGAATTCTGTGGAAATGCTGTCATAGACATTGACTTGTAGAATATGTGTTGAAGCTTTGTTTAACTGAAGTACCATTCCTCTAGCTAACAAGCCTACATTAGTTTCCAAATCCCTTGTCAAAAAATAATTTGGTTGATTTGGATGACTACATTTAGAGTATAGGGCCCCGTGTCCTTCCTCTGTGTGCCATCAGAGGCCTTGGCAGGAGGGACAGAATCTAATCCACTTGGATCTCTTGATCTTGTAGATGTTACTTTTGCATTTGGAGAACGTGATGCCTTCTTCTCCTGCTGTAGCTCATTCAGTTCCAGTGGGCTGTAATATAAACACTGACCAGATGAATGAATCAGGGCTGTCCAAAATATTTTCAATGGTATATACTTTTGTCTTGTTAGGAACTCATTTTCCCCCCACAGTAGAATATAGATGCCCCACAAAGATAGTCCAGGTCATGATTCTACTACCAGATCCTCATATGTCATATGTATTTTTTCTTCTTCTTTTGCTTGTTCTCATTCTCCTTCTTTTCCTTCTTCCTCCTCCTCCTTCTTTCTTCCTCCTCCTCTTCTTTCTCCTCCTCCTTCTTCTTATTAGCTAATACTTATATGGTACTTACCATGTATCAGAAACTGTACTCAGCCTCTTACTCTTACTAACTTATTTAATCTCCAAAGCAGCCAATGAAATAGGAGTATTTGCAGATGAAGAAACAGAGGCACAGAGAGGATCTGCAAAGTGTCCTGACACAAGTCATACAACTAGTGAGTGGTAGACCTGAGGTTTGAACTTAGGCAGTCTAGTTCCAGAGTCTGTGCTCATGACTATTATTTTTTAAAAGACTGAACTCTGTGTTTAATTTTCTCCACAGGACAATCCCGTAAATATTTTGACTTGTAGCTGATATCAGAGAGAAAATCTTTGTGGTAAATGTGTAGCTGTAGACCCTGAAGAAATGCCTGTGTGGCCGTCATGATTCTCATCTTAGAACATTTTAAAAAATGAATTTAGTGTGTTCTTTTAGGGTTTGATTTCTTTTGTATGTTTGCATATATGACTGGTATGGTTATCTGTGAGAAGCCCTAAAAATATGTGCACAGAAACTGAGAATTACTACATAAAATTATTTTTAATCTGAACTCCTGACCTCTGATATTGACTGAGAACCTGTTCGGCTCCTTGATAATCTCAGGCTTTTGTAACTTAATTTTAAGGCTATATCTGGAATTTAGAAACTTTAAAATCTGTATTTTCATGAAACCTGCAAAGGTGGCATCGGTTTACTCCAGTTGCTCTGTTGTCTACTAATGATTTTGGTGTGTTTAGTGAATTAAAAAACAACAACACAATTTACAAAGAATTTCTGATTTGGAATACCTAGCTTTGTCACTGTTGGATCATTCAAATATTTTCTTAAGGAAATAAATATTCTGGAAACCATATTTTTAAAGTTTTGTATTTGGAATATGCTTAAAAACAAACCATTGCATTCAAGTTTAACTTTATTTTTGGAGACTAGATTTTTATGTGGTCCAAACTCTTACCTGAGAGAGAACAAAGAGTGTTTAAGAAAACATAGAGGAAGTACTTGGATCAATATAAGTAGGAACCCCAAACATGTCTTTGTGGATTATAGTACCTAAGATGTACGATAATGTCCTTCCCTATAATTAGTATTTTACTTGCATTAAGGCCCTAAAAATCACTGCAAATCACAATAAGCATAAAAGAAGAAACAAAGAGACCTGCATTTTGGGAACAAACACCAGAACTTTTAGAAAAAATATATTTATTTTTCTATTACAGTTGACATTTAATATTATTTTACATTAGTTGCATGTGTACAGCATAGTGGTTAGACAATTATGTAATTTACAAAGTGACACCCCCACCCCCCAATGAGTCTAGAACCCACCTGGCACCATACACAGTAAAAGCAGAACTTTTTATTCCACTGAGGAAGAGGAAAGACAGTCCGAGCCTGGAACTAGAGCTTCTAACGGGCGTTGAGGTGTGGTCATTAGCCAGAGTGCGCCGAGAGCTCACGTTGAGGAAGGTGACCCACGGAGCTGTGCAGTGTGCTTGGGTAACACGCCATATGCTTTTTATAAGTCTCACCTGGGAGGGGAGATGTCAATTGATAAAATCCCATGACACTTCTTTACAAGCCAAGTGTTACTGATCCAGTTTGGTTGGCTGTGCTTAGCTTCCTTAAACCTGCACAGTTTCAGTTGAGTAAAGCATGATTCACTCCCTGCCCTGTGGGGTATAAAGCAGCTCCAGTGGTTTAGTCTGGAAGTGGCCCTGGCCACCGTGGATGGAGGGCAGTGGGGTTGGCACCGGGGTTAGAGTGGCAGTTTCTGACGTGACTTTCAGAAGGAATTGAATCTTTCCAGGCATCCAAAAGTCACTTGGTTACACGTGACTCGTGTTGTATTTTGCGTTTTTGGGCTCCCCGTCCTTGTACTGTAGTAAAATAGACATCCTTTTGATTTCTGACGACAGGCAGTGGCCCTGACCATGAAAGACAGTGTTCTGTATGTAGGTATCTTTTCCAGGAGACCACGTGGCAACACTTCAGGGCTGATGATGAGTTAGGGGCTTCCTGAGTCTTAAAGTACAAAAGGGCCGGTTGTCTGGGGCTCTGGATACAGGATGGAGTTGTTTGGAACACACGCAAAACAGTAAAAAGTCAGAATGCAGGAATGCAGCGTGACTTGATTCATTTGAACCCAGATGTTCAGAACTTGTGGTCATTGTAATATGGCTTTTTACCTTATATCTACCAATATCAGCAAAGTAATGGGGTAAATAAAACAGGAGTAAGGGAAGATGTTTAACCCATTAAATAAAATAAACCGCTTTTATTTAGAATCACCTATTTTTTAAACAATACAATAACTGCAAATAAAATCACCAAAATGAGGATCTTAAAGGACATGTATTTAGCAAATATTTATAGTCTGTACAGTTATACCTGTTTCTAAGTAATTCCTACTTTTTATTAGTCCATGTCACCTTACCATCAATTAGTATGAATTAGTAAATATTTTCTCTATTTTAATTGATATCTGAATTTCCAGTGATTTTGTGTATTTGGGGCAACCTACTATATTAAAACTTAAATTTTAAGAAGACGATTTTTAAAAAATCCTCAATAATAATTTTTTTATTATTATTAATTTGAGAGGCGGGGGGCGGGGGGGGGGGGGGGAGGAGAAACATCGATTGAGAGAGAAACATTGACCCAGGAACGAACCTGCAACCTGGGAATGTGCCCTGACCGGGAATCAAACCCACAACCTTTTGGGGTACAGGAGGATGCTCCAACCGGGGCTTAAAAGGGCAATTTTTGCCTTATAGGAAAGAATCTTAATTTCTCAAGGTCTCCATGTTAGTATTTACTTAATAGCAAGATTTCCCCATATAAATGTTTGGTTATTTGTATTCAGTTTTTCAGAAGCATTTCAGTTGCATAAATTGAGTACACTTTGTGTTCTTTATGCATCCGTTCCCAATTCCAAGTCAGGGATTATATAGTGTGTGTCCAAGGTCATCAAGAAATGAATTCATGCAACTGTTCTTCAATCTTAAACCTGCTTCTGAATAGCTCTGTGGTCCTGGGGTCTGTCTGCCTGAGGAGACCGATTACTTTCTAGATTTATCCTGGCGTTAGTCTTTTTGCACTCAGTGATTTGTGTTATTGTGGATGTAAACGTTTATGTATTAATGTGCATGCCCAAGTAAAAATTATACGGAGAGCTTTGCATACCGCACTTGTTTATGAATTGCTCATTTTTTTCCTAGCCATAGTTTTATTTTAAAAGTGAAAATTTAAAGCGAAAGTGTTTGTGTTAATGAGGAGTGAGCGCTTGGTTTCAGGAAGAGGAAAAGCTTATACTTTAAGACTTAAAATAAAACGTATTGTTATGGGCTATGAATAACTTGGAAGTAGTGCTAACTCATGTGGAAATCTTGGTCGAATGAAATCCTTGGGCAGAAAGGTAATGAACTGAAAACAAATTATTTTACACATCCATATAGGGCAAATGTTTAACAAAATTTCAGTAGCATAATTAGTACATTGCAATGAAAGGAGACTTCATGAGTCTTATCCTGTGGAATATTATGGCGCTTTAGGAGACAAGTTGGGGCTTTTTATTTCAATAAGACAATTTGTTTGCGTTGTATGAAGTGATAGTATATTTTCACTGTTAAAAAAATCTATTTAAAAAAATTGAGACAATTGGGAATTTTAACCCTACTGAATGTTTGATATTAAGGGTTCATTAGTAAATACTTTTCAGATGTGATAATGGCATTATAGTTATATTTTTTGAAAAAGAGAATAACATTTAAAGGTACATTCTGACATTTTTACAGCTGTGATACGGTGACTGGGATTTTCTTTCATATAATACGAAAGGGGAAGTGGGTGTCCTGTCCGTTCGGGCTGTTGTAACAAATGACCATAGACTGGGTGGCTTATAAGCAGCAGGCATGTATTGCTTATGGCTCTAGAGCAGTGCTTCTCAACCTTGGCTGCACATTAGAATCACCTGGGAGTCTTTTAAAATCCTGATTTCTGGGCCTCCTCCTCCGGAAATTCTGCTTCTTTGTTATGGGGTGGGACCACAACATTAGTAACAAAGAAACAGAATTTCCGGAGGAGGAGGCCCAGAAATCAGGATTTTAAAAGATTCCCAGGTGATTCTAATGTGCAGCCAAGGTTGAGAAGCACTGCTCTAGAGCCTGAAAGTCCGAGGTCAGGTTGCCAGCATGGTCAGGTGAGGGCACTCCTCCTGGTTGCAGACTTGGACCCTCATGTGGCAGAAAAGGCTGCACATCCCTCTGGAGCTTCTTTGATGGAAGGGCACCAATCCCACTCATGAGGGTTCCTCCACATGGCATGCCTGAGGCATCTCCCAAAGGCCCCACCTTCTCAGACTACCACCCTTGGGGTTAGGATTCCAACATGTGAATTGGGAGGGAGACACAAATCTTCAAGCCATAGAATTGGGGTTGAGGTGTAGATGAAACCCATGGGTTGAAGCTGAGTAGTTTAAGTTTACATGTTTGACCTTTCCAAAAATAAAAGGTTTGAAAAAGGGAAAAGGCACACATATACACAACACTTATACAGTGAAAATACATCAGTATTTTGTTAAAGATAGTTAAGGAGGATTTCAAGGGGAGGAGGTGCCTAAAAATATCAGTGGTTTGATTGCGTTGCAATTATATATAGCTATATACAGCTACGTGATTTAAAAACCCAATAATATTATAGTTTTATTTTAATTGAGATAAGCCTGTACTTAAGTGAAAGAAAAAAGAATACTAGCAGTTTTGGCAACAGTCTTTAATTCAGCAAACATTTTGTTAAAGCTCCTCTGTGCCAGGTACTGTAGAGATAGTTGGAAATTCAAAGAACACAGATACGGGCCTCTTGCTAAGGTAGCTGGTGAGACTTTTACACGTCGTTCCCCAGGATCATGTGATGAGGGCTCTAGTAGAGTCACACAAGAACATGGAGATTGGAATGATTTATAGGAACACAGAGGTTGGAATGATTTAATTCTACTTTTGGGGGAGGGGAGCAGTAAAGAGCATGTCAGAGAAGACTGTACAGGGGGCTGGTGTCTGATCTGGGCCTCAAGGGATGAGTAGGGCTGTTCTAGGCTGGGAAGATGGGAAAGCCATTGCAGACACCGGAAGCAGCAGGGTCCATAGCACGCAGGTGTGAAAATGAGTTCAGCCAATGGCGATAGTTTCAGTGAGTGTGAAGTGCCAGGTGCAGTGGGGTGGGTGGGGTGGAGGATGAGGCCAGTAAAAGAACATGAAAGTAAATCCAAAATGTGCATTCTGCCCCCTGCACGGAGAGCAGCATCACTGAGACCTGTTAGCCTGGATCTCCAGGCCCAGCTTCAGGCGACAGCTGTGACTGTGGGTAGGATTTGTCACCTCATTTGATTCGTGGGGTTCTAGGTAGACTTACTGCAATGGCCCTTCACTTGGGTAGACAGGTTGGCATTTGTGTACTGATAAAGTTTGCTAACAGCTAATGAGCACTTCCACTTCACTGCCAAACAGGTTGCTCCCTTGCTTTGTGGGAGTTCCGGTTGCCTCCCTACTTTATTGAATGATATTGATGCAGTTGGAAGCCCCTCTAGTAGGTATGTCCCCGCTACTATTTCTTGGAGTGGAAGCGGGAGGCTCTGACCCTCTCAGGCCAGTGGAGGGCTGTGTGACTGGCCTCACGGAATAATTATCTTCCTACCGCTGGACCTCGGGGCCACAGTGAGAAGCTGGCACTGCTTCTGAGCAGAGGTGGACTTGTACCAGGAAGTCAATGAAATTTGAATTTCAGGTCCTCTCCCCTTTACAGCTATTTACAAAGTTCTGGGAGGGGCCCTGGACATTTTCAGATAGTCACGCTTTATTTTCCAGTCATTTCATTCTTAACAGATTAAATAGCCCAGGCTTCTGACTAGCCCATGCTTCTGAGCATCTTCTAGAAGGGTCTCCACTTTATTTTTTTTTCTTCCTGAAAAGAACCATACTATCGTCCTTACAGATCAGTCACAGATTACTAAGCAATTGCATGTTAAGCAGAAGCTATTTCCTGAGCAAGTGAAATGTGATAAACAATTTGGTAGCGACACAGGAGGGGAAGGAACCCACACCTCCTCCTTGTAGGCTCCCTGGGTGGATTTACTGGTCCTGCAGAGAATCTTCGCTAAGTTTGGCCCTGACCAAGGCTGACTGGCTGGCATGCTGTCCTTTGTGTCCTCCATCCTGCACTGTTGCTTTGGAACTCTGATCTCTGTTCTCACTTTTCTCCTCTCTGACCTGAAGCCGCCTCCTGGCTTTCATAGGCCAGCTGTGTGTGGCCAGATGCAAAGCCAGTTCCATGTCACTGGGAGGGAGCACATGAATTGGCTGCATGCATTTCTTGCCTACTTTCTCCAGATGGCCAGTGATGTTTCCATTCTATATTGAACAGACAGACACTTAGTTTTACGTTGCTTCCTTTCATGTATTTGCATCATAGTCCTGGAAACATCAGGAAAACATATTACATTAAAAATATGGAGTATGACTTGGGGAAAAGGTTACATACCAGGGCTGGTATAGGAAAAGTATAACATGGGCCCAGAACATCTTATTGAGCCAGAAAGTAAGGGTGATGGTCAAAGAATTAAAAGGACTGCAGAGCCTGCTTGATGGGCTCCCACTGGCCAAATTGGGAGGCGTTGGACATCAAAATGAATAGAGTAATGTATTATAGCCAATTTAGTAAAATAAGAATCCATAAGTCCATACTAATCTAAGAATTGAATAAATAAGTGGGAGGAGCAAAAGCTCACATTTAGAAGGGCAACTAATGAATACAAAAGGAATCATGGAGTTACAAAATCATGAATGTATGCTAAGACTGATAGGGGAAAATTTGGTGAAGAACAGATTTACATAGTTTCTCCCCATTTTGGCGATATGGGTCATGGGTTGGCCATTTTGAGTAGAGATTATTCAACATCCATGTTTTTGCCAGCATCTATGTCCTGTGAAAAAGGACACAAACTATGAATTAGAAAGGCAAACATAATAAATTTATAGTAGAGAAGTCGGGGGTATATCACTTTAACCAAATGATCCAAGTTAATATTGCCAATACAGAGACAAACCAACGTCGCATGCCTTAAGATGCACTGAAAATACAAAATTATCTCTGTGTTCTAAAAAAAGAATTACCAAATCTAAAAATAAAAATAGAGGGCCATTCTATAAAGGAATTGGCCATAATCTTCAAAACTGTCAAGATTAAGACGACAACTGCTGAGGAAGGCCAGGCGAGGGCTGGGTCTATAGGAATGGACAAGTTGGAAGGGTTGTGAGAACTTCTGGCTTCCTCCAGAGGTTTCTAAACCAGTTTTTTGAATTTGCTTTTCAAATGAAGTGGTGTCGTAGAAAAGATCCTTTTAATTGACATTATAGAGATCTGTTACAAGTTGGATCTCTTCCCATAGTATGTGTGTGTACGGGGAATAGCAGATAGGAAATTCCTTTGTGAATGGTAGCCTGAGTTTTCTAGCTCTATTCCATCAAGACCTGTATTTATTGAGCCCTTATTATCTAAATTGTTTTTCAAATTCCACCATAATGGAGAGGAGACAAAGCTAGGATGACTAAGATCCACAAATGATTATATGGAAACATTTCATCCAAGTGTTATAAGTTGTCAGAATTGATTAGAATGTTCTGGTCATGGGTTGCCATTTTGACTAGAGATTACTCAACATCCATGGGTTTGCCAGCATCTATAGAAAATGATGCAAACTCTTGAATTTTTCCATTAGGAGGCTCAGCCTCCATTTCATCTCATACCATCTTTTGCTGACCTCCTCTGAGGGCTGCAGATGAACAGTGATGGTCAAGAGAAAGGTAAAAAGGTCTGTTCACCAACCACCAAATAAAGTGTCTGTGTCACAGAGGCCTTTGACGAATCAGGCTTTCCATATTTGTTGCACAATATATATAGTGGTATGTTGAATACACAGCATAGGTAATGTTAACGCACAGCTATAATGTTTTGACAGCTGGTTAAATGGTTTATGGCTGTGGTTTTTAGGATTTAACCTAAATAAAACATTTCAGGTTTATTCTGACAAATGTACAAATACTAGTCTAAGAATTTCTTTATACTTAGAATTGCATTGCTTTTGTGGATTTGTGTATATTTGATCATATGGAATTGCTTTATTCTTCTTAATAGGAGTATTTTATGTTAACCACAAAGCTAGGAACCACTCCATAAGGCTTTTTTGGTAGTTACTGCGTAGATGATGGGTATGACTTTATTTCTGCGAAAATGACTGAAGTTAAAGAAGGGTGCGGCGGTCTTACCAAGAGTTGAGCCAACTGCCCCTGAAGGATTATCTTTCTGTGCCCTTTTGTCCATTTTTGCTCTTTGTAGTTTGCTTTTCAAGTCCACATGACTTTTGACTTTGCCTTTACATTTAATTCCTCTTTCCTGTAAGTACTTGTCTCCACAAGGTTTTTCCATAAAAGTGTTTGCCGGTCAAAGTTCACTTTTTAACACTGTATGAATGAGGCTTTTCTAAGACCATGTTGTACCCACCACTAAGAATGTGAGGGACCGAATCCAAATATCAATCAGTTGCCCTTTTTTATTATTGAGTGTGAAGGAGAAGGATTGCAAAGTACTGGGGAAGAATGACTGGAGAAGTGTCCATATTGAAGACCTCTGCTTGCTCACCCTTGTGAGCTGTTGTACATTCAGGGTCGCTGGGACTGCCACGTGCTGTGTAGAAGGGGGATTGTGATACTTGTGCAAAGCTTGCGATAGTGGTAATGAAATGCTTTCAGAATAGGCAGAAATAGGGAAATTTTCTTACTCAAATTTAACAAAATCTTCAGATGGTAATCGATGAACTAAAGGTGTTTGTGTCTCTCTTGTTGGCTAGTTCATTCTTTGGCTGCAAAGGGACAGTTCACACGCAGGCAGCTACATTTATACCGGCCACAGCCTCCTCTTTCTCCCACCCACCCCCCCCTTCCCACTTAAGGTTTCTTTTAGTTTTTGCAAAGCAGCCATGTGAGAGGAATAAAATAATTTTTAAGAGCATTATATGGTGGGAATTTTGACAATGAGTGGAAGATGGTAATTACTCTCTTCCATTAGACTCGGTGGCTTTGGACAGATAAGCTGTATTGAAACGTGTGACCAGGGCATGGGATCATGGATTGTCTTTCACTGTTGTCATGGCGACAGTGATGCAGGTGGCCTATAACTGCCGGGCTGTCAGATCTTATACATCAAACTGGTGCTAAGTGAAAATATGTTAGAGGCATTGAGGAAGAAATTGCCAGCAGTGTTTATAGGATCAGCTGGAGAAAAGCTAGCCTCGTTGAAGAAAAGATTTCCGTTAAAAGCGCTGGGTGATTCTGCAGAAGCCAGAGTTTTAACTTTTTATTAATAAGATGAAAGTGGATTATTAAAAGAAAACATGCTTTCTGGATGTTGCACTGCCGTCTGCATACAGATAATTAACACGAGGCCTTTCTGCTTCCCCCTTGAGCTAATGTGATAATGTAGTGGCTTCAGAAGAGGCAAGAAGACGCTGCTATGCTTGGGGGCGAGGGAACCAGTTCTGCAGGAAGTCTGAGTCCTTTTCCAAGAGAGCCTCACTGAATTATAGTAAGAAGTGCTGAGAAATCATCGTAGAAATCCAGGACACTGCTTTAAGTAGCGCATGGAGTCCAGAGTTATACTCTGTGATGCAGATTGGACTAAATCTACTGAAATGTAGGAGAATGCATTCAAATTTGGAGAGGCTCCTCTCCGTCAAGCATAGTTACCACACTTTTCTTTTCCTTTTTTTTCTCCCCTCTTCTTTTTTCCTCAGTGTCTTCTGTCTCTCCTTCTCCTTAAAAGTGTATAAATGCTCTGAACTGAAACCCTTAAATGCTAAGCAACAATGGGTATAACCCGCGTGTGCATGCGTGCGTGCGTGCGTGCTTGTGTGTGTGTGTGTGTGTGTGTGTGTGTGTGTGTGTGTTGGGTTAGGTTAGGGTTAGTTTAGGGATGGGAGAGGGGAAAGGTGTATAAAGTGTTTCTCCAGAGTTAGCATAGCATAGCCCAGAATAGCTTTTGCACTATATGTGATTTGGGATTCAAAGATAAGATAGTGGCTGTTGCCTTTTAAGTTCTTACAAGCTAGAGATCATTGACTTGCAATGGTAGTTCCCACTAGATTTTGTTTTGTTTAATTTCTATTGTTCTCTTGGAGACTTCTCTGTTTTCAGAATAGTTTTTTGCTCACCCTGCCATTTTTTTTTCTTTTATCATTCTGGTTGAAGGCTTTCTTCTTTTTCAATCCATAGTCTGAGACTCTAAATAAAAGGAGATATTAGGCAGAACACATAAAGTGTCTGGTCACCTAACAGCCCAGAAAAATAATGTAAACGATTAAGATGAGGAAGATTTGTACGTTCAAAGGACTCAAAGGTGATGGTTCTTCATTGTTAAGCCAAGTTGCTGATTGAAAACTAGACTCAGCTTTAGTCTCCATGTTAACCGCTGACCAATACATCTTCATCATGTAGTTTATATGCTCAATGGAGATTTTAGTCCTCTATTCAATAATGTTCATAAATTCTCCACTTTTTTGTTTTCTTGTTTTCATAAAGACACCACCTCTTTTAAACCTAACTCTTTGACGAACAGATTTCGTTCTAGAAATCATTCTCAGGATTTTGCTAAGCCTTGTCTATTTTAGGTCCAAAAAGAAAAATAATGGATTGTTTTTAAGCTGTGATTGCTGATCAGTAATTTTCAAATGGCCCCAGGTGAACATCGAGATGAAATGTTAGTGTGCATCAGTCTCCATGTCCCACTAAACTAGTTTGTTAACATCAGATTTCAAATCCTGGCACTCTGGAGCTGTTTGGAAGGACCAATTCTTTATTTTGTTCTGTTTTGGACAAAGAAACCAGAGTCTAAGGTCGCAGTTGCATAAAGAAGATTCTTCTCCACTCACGGCTCACTCGTCTGTGGATGCGCCCATGCACACAGGAGTGTAGACTTCAGTTGGGCTGGTATGTCTAAGACTAGTGCATATAGCAATTTACTACGTGTATTCGGTAAGGAAATTTACTCTGGAGAGCCATAAATGCATTGACCAGAACTAGGAACGACTTATGACAGTCAGGAGCAGTTGGAAGGAAAAGAATATATCTGGGCTATCCAGGGCTGAATAGGATTAGCCAACCTACCTTTGCCTCTAAGCAGGAAATGTCTAATCAAGAGAATGATTTTTGGAAACATCAGGAAATGGAAAATTAATTTGAGCTTCCTCTCCCCCAATTTTCTACATGTCTCAGGAGGGTTTCTTTTTAAGAAAAATCAGTTTTTACAAAGAAATATTCTGAAAGAAAGATGACAAGTGATTCACTCGTTTTAGGATAATTGTCCCTAGTGGTATAGCATAATGCAGAGTAATGGGATTATTAGGAAGGAGTCCTAAGCGTGGGATTAGGAGCACTGAGGTGGAATAAACATGCTAGCTCATTTAAAATCTTTTTTGCATTTGTAAAACTATAGCCACCTCATATTCATTATACTTTTTCAAGGACAGAAATGTCTTCCTACTTATTTCATTGGGTGTTTGCCCATCAGGATGGCAGGATTTCAGCATCAGTAGGACAGCATGCCCGTCACTTTGATGTGTCATGGATGTATTGACCAGACTGTGGAATAGGGTATCATTTTCCCCTCCATATTCCCCACAAGCAACTTCTCTGAGTTACATGCTCACTTATTAATTTGTCAGTTAAGCTATTTAAGTAGGCAGCTGTTTGTTGCACTTTATCAATACAAGGCTTTGTAAACAAGAAAAATGGAAGGGATCTAACTTGAACATGCCCTGTAGAGAATAGCCCTGTGTTCTCAGGCAGAGGAGGACTGACCTGTTCGGCCTTTTCATGGTTAATTCCTATCGTTCATCCCACAAGGCACTGAGAGCTTCCGTAGGGACCCTGGGCACCTGCCTGCACTTAGCTTAGCTCTGAAAAAGTAGAGCAGGTGACGTGGACTGGAAGAGAATTTGCAATGGAGTGTCAGGCTTAGACCATGATCATGTAATGTCACTGGTTAAATCTAGTATCATGATTATTTTGATCACTATTCCAAATGGCTTTTCCTCCAGTTAAAAATAAAATGCCTTATCCAATAATGTGAGTTAGCAGAAAAGGATTTTATTTCATGCAGCATCTCTTTCGTGATAGGGTGCACATAAGGCCTAGACAAGGAAGTTGTATGCTGGCGGTGGTGGCTTGGAAGGGCCCTCAGGGCGAAGACCCTGGAATCTATCCCTCTGAGCAGGGAATCCCAGTGGAAATACCAGGGCTATCTCTTATTCTCATATAGGCACTCTGCATCCTCTGCTCCCACTCAGAAAGGTTAGAGAGAAAAGGTGAAAAGGCTTTAAATTAATACCCCAGATGAAACCATCAACAAAACAACAAGAAAGCCCACTGCATGGCAGAACATATTTGCCAATGTTATCTCTAATAAGGGCCCAATCTCCAAAATTTATAGGGAATTCATACATCTTAACAAAAGGAAGATAAACAATCCAATAAAAAAATGGGCAAAGGACTTAGACACTTTTCGAAAGTGGACATCCAGAAGGCCAAGAGACATATGAAAACATGCTCAAAGTCACTAATTATTCGAGAGATGCAGATCAAAAGGACAATGAGATACCATCTCACACCTGTCAGAGTGGCTATCATCAACAAATCAACAAACGACAAGTGCTGGCAAGGATGCGGAGAAAAAGGAACCCTCCTGCACTGCTGGTGGGAATGCAGACTGGTGCAGCCATTGTGGAGAACAGTATGGAGTTTCCTCAAAAAAATTAAAAATGGAACTCTCATTTGACCCAGCAATCCCACTTCTAGGAATATATCCCAAGAAACTAGAAACACCATCAGAAAAGATATATGCACCCCTATGTTCATAGAAGCACAATTTACAATAGCTAAGATTTGGAAACAGCCTAAGTGCCCATCAACAGATGAGCAGATTAAAAAACTGTGATACAACTGCACAATGGAATACTACGCTGTGGTAAAAAAGAAAGAACTCTTTCCATTCGAAACAGCATGGATGGAACTGGAGAGCATTATGCTAAGCAAAATAAGCCAGTCAGAGAAAGATACATATTACATGATCTCACTCATTTGTGGAATATAATAAACAACATAAACTGGTGAACATAAATAGATCCAGAGACAGAGAAGAAGACCGTCAAACTTGAGAGGGAAGGCAGGGGAGGAGGTGGGGGTAAGAGATCAACCCAAGGACTTGTATACATGCATATAAGCCTAACCAATGGACATAGACACTAGGGGGGTGAGGGCATGTGTGGGGGTCGGGGGTGGGGGGTGGGTGTGGCCGGGGAGAAGTCAATGGGAGATAAAGGAGACATATGTAATACTTTAAACAATAAAGAATTTTTAAAAATCCCAGATGAAGGACAGTGCCACTAAGAGACTATTAAAATATAGGGTGCCCAAAAAATGTATATACACACTTTGAATAATTATAAAGGCAGTGTTTATTAAAATACATTTCATTTTCAAAATTGAGTTATCAGCTGTTAAAGTGTGCATACATTTTTGGGGTCACCCTGTATATGTGTTAAAATATATGTGCAATTTTAAATTATTTTGATTGGTTAAAAAAAAGTTTTGTAATGTTGCCTTAATTTTCTTACTTAAGGGATTGTACTATTGGTTTTTAGTACCCAATGAACATTTCTCTTGGAGAACAGAGGTTACTAATATTTGTACAGCCGTGTATACTGTATCTTTCCTGGGAGAAGAAGAGCGGAGACTGGTTTGTTGAGTCATTGTTTGAGTCATTTCCTGACTGGTCGGATGGGCTGGCTTGTAAACCGAAGTTTGGTCTCTGCTGTGGGGAGGCTGAGACTGCCTTCCTGATGTTCATGTGGTTGTAGCCAACACGCTGGAGATGCGGCGGGAGGAACTGTGTCCAGCGTCAGCTTGGAAGGCCTGACTGTTCTGCAAAATCCAGGAGAGCCATGTTCTGAGGACAACACAGATTTCATCTCGTTCTGCTGTGTCTCGGATTTGTTGTGACACGATCCACATAGGAAAACCATTTCCATATGCTTTTAAAACAATACTTCAGCCTGATTTAAACCTTTCTATAAATTTGCATCTCCAATATGCTGGTTTAATCTCGTATGAAACTGGAATTTCGGTTGCACAAAAGAAGCTCAGCCCTCCCTCAGAATCAAAACAAACACAGACACGAACAGCAATAAAAGTTCCAGCTAATATTTTCAGAGCACAAACACCCATTTACATGCACCCAGCAATTCTCTGCTGGTGGCCACTTTAAATCATTGTTCTTTTTAAAAGAAAAATCCAATATAGTCGAAAGCTGTGCCTTATAAACATACGGTGCTTCCTTGCATTATCTGAGGTAAAGGGAAAAGCATGTCTTGCTTTTTTAGATCAAACAGGTTTTAGCTAATCAAAACATCTTTACTAATTGCATTGGTGAGCTATATAGCACTGCGAGAGGGTCTTTGAAAATTTTGGGGGGGGATTACAAAAATGTGATGAAAAAATAAGTTGTCTATTATCTTGTAGTTTTGCAAAACACATGTCATTGGGTTGTGCCCTGCCAATGGCTTCTGGTAGGGGAGCAAGCACTGGTCCCCAAGGCCTTCCTGACCAGTTGAGAAGCTGGGGACTTTGCTGCAGTCACAGCAAAGCCAGCCTCGTGGGGGCGGGGAGAGGACCCCTGGCCAGAGAAGGATAGGTTTGGGTGTGAGCTACATTTCCTGTTTTGCTAAAGGTCCCTTTTCCTGGATTTTACACTTGTCTTTCTGCATTTCAGCTTCTTCTTTCTCCTTTCCACCCCTTCTCTGGCCTTCATCCCCTGTACTTTGTGTAATGGGTAGTATCACAAGGCCATCGTCTGTGGACACAGAATGAGGGGGTGGTGGGACTGTGACGCACCAGGACAACAGCTGGGTGGGTCATAAGAAGTGGCAGGAACTGGGGATGCACACCCAGCTCCACACTGCCTAGCTTTGTGATCTCGGAAGATGTTACTGACTTACATCCCCGCCCCCCCAAATTCATAGTTTAAGGCCCTAACCCCCAATGTGACTATATTTGGAGATTGTGCCTTTATGGAGACAATGAAAGTTAAATGAGGTCAAAGGGTGGGGCCTTAATCCAGTGTGACTGGTGTCATAACAAGAGGAAGAGACACCAGGAGTGCCTGCCTGTGCAGAGGCAAGGCCATGTGAGGACACAGAGAGGACATGCCATCAGCAAGCCAAGGAGAGAAGCCTCTGGAGAAACCTCACCTGCTAGTACCTTGAACTTGGATTTGTAGCCTCCAGAACTGGGAGAAATAAATTTCTCTTGCTTAAACCATTAAGGCTGTGCTATTTTGTTATGGCACCCCCTTCTTTCTAATACGAGGAGAACTACAAAATCTCTCCAGGCCTCAAGTTCCTCATCTATTATTTAAGATGGAGTCAGAAATCTGTACTGTGTTTTAGGGTTGTTGTGTGAGAAGTGCCGTGATGCAGTCAGCATAGTGCCTCAGTGCATGCCATGCATGTATGAAGGAATTCATGACCACAAGAACAAGCTAGTGTTCATTTTCTAATAGCCCAGGCCTTTTGCCGAGTACTTAGCAGTATAACAAAACAACACAAATCATTATGCATACATAGGGTGGGGCAAAAGTAGGTTTGCAGTTGTTCGTATGGAAAATAATACAATAATTAAAATAATGCAAGAATAAACTGTGTTTCGCGTCCTCACAGCTGTAAACCTTCATTCACCTCAACCTTGATGTTTCGAGCTTCCCAACACATTTTGCTTGGCTGACGTTTTGTAGAAGACCCAGACTTACGGCACAGATGATTTTTTCCCCTAGTTCCAACACAGGATATACTTCCTTCAAAAGTTGGTTGAGTTCTCCACACATTTTTATGTTATTTTGTTTGCAGTCTCTGGGCAATGGAATAGGAAATCTGATAAATTCCAAACAAATGCTCGGCTGACCCAGCCCATGGATTTGCATCTACTAATTCAGACTCTATTATATACTAGAATCACATGTATCTGCAAAATAATGTAGTAACTTGAGTTTACCTGGCATCCCTTGGCCAAGGAACTGAAGATACTTTCAATCTGTAACCTCTGCTTCTAGTGGTCTCAGGTATCAGATAGGATTCTCCCCATCTGATAGCTAGGCAAGTCGAAGCACAAAGATTTCTTCCTCACATGCCCAGGAGGTGTGGGTGGGAAAAGACTGGCCTGGAGAGTCTCCTGGCTTCCTGTTCAGTGTTCCAGTGGGTTGTTCCCAATGTTATCTATTCAGTACATCTGTCCAAATATTGGTAATGAGTCTGTCTTTTCCCTTCTCAAAGAATAGAGCTTAGGGTTCTATACCTCCAGGTTGTGTGACACAATGCTTTTTATTAAGCTGGCAGTCAATAAATCAAATACTCTAACAAATAGGATTGAACACTTGCTGTGTGCCACATCCTGTGGGGTGAAGCTATAGTAAGATGTGGGGCCCCCGAGTTGCTGATTGCCTAGTTGAGGAGAGGAGAGATGGGAAGCTGAGGTTGTAATACACATGTGTATGTCTAATGCACATTTCTTTAAGGCAAGTTTAGTTTCCCCCAACTGTTCTATCTACTGACAAGTAAGATAAGTATTCCCTTTGGAGGAAAGGTATTCTATTAGGTAGGCTAGGAAGCTGAGCTAAAAGTGATTACGAAGGTGTTCCAGTTACCTATTGCTGCTAGCAAACCACATTAAGACTTGGTGGCTGACCGGCCGGTGTGGCTCAGTGGTTGAGCCAGGAGGTCATGGTTCGATTCCCGGTCAGGGCACATGGCCAGGGTGGTGGGCTCAATCCCCAGTGTGGGGTGTGCAGGAGACAGCTGATCAATGATTCTCTCTCATCATTGATGTTTCTATCTCTCTCTCCCTCTCCCTTCCTCTCTGAAATCAATAAAAATATATTAAAACAAAAAGACTTGGTGGCTTATACCAACCACCATTCAGTTATATCTGTGATTTTATTGATCATGAATTTGAACAGGACTCAGCTAGGTGATTCGTCTAGTTCATGCAGCATTGACTCTGGTCATTCAGTGGTATTCAGTCAATGGATGGGCTGGTCTGGCTTTACTCACCTGGCTGGTATCTTGGCAAGGATGCCTGGAAGGCTGATCTCCCCTGGCTCTGCCTCTTCATGTAGACTGAGGGCCTCTCCCTGAGATTTCCCTAATAGGGTGATCAGATTTCTCACAGGGAGGCTTAGGGTTCCAAGAGAGCAAGGCCAAAGCTAGGCTTGAGAATGGCATAATGTTACTCTATTGGTCATAAATGGTTACAGGCAGCTCATGTTCAAGGGGAGGGAAATAGGTTCACCTGTCAATGGAAGAAGAATCAAAGAATTTGTGACCATTTTTAATCTGCCACAGATGGCATATACCTCTGTGTTTTGCTGGGGTTTTTAGTATATATTTTTAATACACCAAGACTTAATTTCCAGTGCATTTTTTTTTGACAGAAATTGAAGCGCCTTGGGAATGTCTTGCCCCATTTTTACCTTTTTGTTCTACCTTCTTCATATAAGGAATGATAAAATGTGGGAGAAAAAAATGAATAAAATTTGGTCTCTATCATGGAGGAACTAACAGTTCAATGGAGGACCATATGGATGTGGGCAACTGTGGAACACAAAGCTTAAGTAATAAAATTGAGGAACGTACCACTACAGGGTGAGTGAAGCTCTGAGTCAGCCAGGAAATCACGGAGGGTTCCAAAGCGGAAGTGACCTTTGAGCTGAGCCTTGAGGAGGACGGTGGTCTCTACAGATGGGAGGGGAGGAGTGGGGATGGCGCCCAGGAGGAGGGGCAGGGAGAGTCAAGGGACAGAGCAGATGGTGTGCTCCGCAAACAATGGCTGGGAGCCTGGAATGTGGGGCCTGCGGTCATCCAGGGGGCAGGGGTGTGGTGGTCATGGGAGGCGAGGCTGAGCAGATGGGTTGGGGACACGTGGACTTTATTCTGAATGCAGATTTGTTCTGACCCTCACTATCCACAACGAGGATTTGATGGTGGGGAGTGCGCGGATCCATCTCCTTAT
>NW_005871049.1:12686515-12729760 GCF_000147115.1 Myotis lucifugus | reverse complement strand
AGTCCAGGAGAGCAGTCGAGGGAAATGGAATGGGAGAGGAAGTGTTTTGAGTGTGATGTGTTGGAAGAGGGGGTGGAGGGACTTTTTCTGAATGCCTAACCTATGTCCGAACACTCTGCTTATATCCTCTCCCTAATTTATTTCTCTCAAAAAATCCATTTTCAGATGAGGCCACTGAGGCTTGGAGACATTTAAGAGCCTCTTGACATTGGATAGCTAGAGGTGAGCAGGCTTGAGATTCAAAGGCAAGCGTGTTTGGCTACAAAGCACCTGTGACTTTCCAGAAAACTTCATTGCCTCACCAGCCGAAAATAACTGAGAATCTCTTACTTCTGAGACTAGGTGGATGCTTAAGCCAATAACAAAAATAGAAAACACAGAATTTCACTTAAGGCTTTTAAAAATGCCCCTGAGTTGTGTTGTGTGTGTGTGTGTGTGTGTGTGTGTGTGTGTGTGTGAATTACATACTTCCAACTTGAATATAATTTTAAAACACAAAGTTTTTAGCTAGTTTCTTTAATTGACCAATTCTATAGACTCGTTAGAGATAAGAAAGTAGAATACACAATTCATGTTAGTTTACCTGATACTGTTTCTTTTTTGTGCATAAATTATTCTTGGCCTAAAAACCAGTTTTATTGCACATTAGAATCTTGTACACAAAGGGCCTGTTGTGCCACGTGGAGCACACCAAGACACCAGGGAGGTCTGGGAAGGAAAAGTGAAAATGAGTCAGAGTGAGAGAAACAGGGTAGCAGTTTCATTTGGGAACTTCCTCTGGATAATGCCTCCCTCCCACCCACATTAAGTCACCTTTCTCATTTTAAGAGCAGAAAGGTAAGAGGGACATCAATCTATGTATCTTAAATTCCACTTCTGCCTCAACGCAGAAGGCCAGGGTGTGGGTTGCTCCCTCTGCCATTGGATTCCCAGGTGCACAGGACTCATGGCTGCAGGTCTCGCTTGAGGTGCGATTCTTGATGCAGGTCACAATGGGATTTGGAAACAGTGGCATTTGAAGGATTGGTACCACATCCACTGTTTCATTTTCACCGGTTTCCAGAGCCCTTGAGAAGTCCTGGTGACGGGTGATGGAGAGAAGAGGGATTTCGCTTCTCTTTTCTGTTGCTCAGGCTCCATGGCTAGATCAGAGCTTGCATGTAGTAGATGCGCTGAATGAATGATTGCTTACAGGCCATGGGCCAGGTTCTCCTCAGTGCTTGACATCTGATGTCTCAATCTTCACATATCAGTGAAACCTAGCCCTCCACTAATCAGATGCAGAAACCAGTGCTGGAGAAGCTAAGTAACTTGGCCCGTGCAGCTGGAATTCAAACCTGGGTTGGCGTAGCTCTTAAACCCTTGCCCCTTTGAGTGTCCTACGCTATTACATTCTGGATCAGAATGTTGTTTGGGTGTAAATCAACACCCTTCACACATGCAAAAGAGAATTTACTTGAATTTGAACATGTGGGAACTCTTAAAAAACCCCTGGACCGAATGCATATAGGTGCTCAATAAATGTTGACTCAATGAATGACTAGTGCTTATTTTTCTCAAGTCTGCTACTTTGCTGTTAACTATCATGAAGAAAAATATGGATGACTTGAAGGTTTTTAGCTTTTAAAAGGTTATTTTCAAGACAAGCTTCTTATTAGAAGGGTATTGACAAAATGCTACACCAATAGGTGATAGCTGGTTAAGGCTCCCTATCCTATGCCAGTTTGGTAACATTTGGTAGAAACACAATATTGGGAATATTGTAGTAATTTCTCTCATCTTGCTAAAAGCGTTCACTCCCTTCCTGTCACCAGGAAGGGAAGAAACGGTGAGCTAGGAGGCGCAGTGGTGAAATTTCTGGTTTTTCAGGAATGGTCAGATAAGTGGCCAAACTTTAGCTTCTTTCCTTCTTTCATCCTCTTTATTTAACTCTTTCGTATTATTCATAGGATTAACCAATTTTTTTTTCTGCCCTCCCTCTACCCTAACTTTCCCTTCTATACATTCCTTCTTGTAATATTCTGTTTCTAAACAAATTCTTGCTTTAATACTTTCTAATCTAACAGCTCTTTCTCTTAATCTCACTTCAAACTCCTATCTTTTGTGAAAAATAACCAGGTCATCTCTCATCCTCCCCTTCTTTGGATTTCCCTGGGTTCGACCTGCTGAATCACTGAGGAAATGATGACCACATGACTGGCACGAAGTAAACAAAATCTCGCCTTTTCCCTCATCTAAGCTGCTCTCGTTACATTTGAGGGTCTGAGACAAGGTGGTGAAAGACAGTGGGAGAGAGGGAAAGAGAGACAGACAGAGGAGAGAGCGTCGTCAAGACCAAAAGAAGTTGTTTTGGAAGTAGAACCTGCCTTGAAATAGCTTCATCTGTTGTGCTCTTGACCTGAATTTAAATCTTAGTCCATCCGTGTTTTGTAGGGATGGCGAGGTGTGGGACATACTATATTTGGTAGTTTTTTGGCCGATAGGGTTTCCTGTTTCACTGTGTTTTAAAATAAAGCTGCATCTTCAGATGAATTCTCTGGAGCGTTGAGTTATTGTAGGTCAGACACTCTTGGTGGGCAAGGCCTGTGACGTGGTTTCACATTGGATGAAGTCAGGCAATGACTCATTTATCAGGTATCTCGACAGTAAAATTTCTAGATAAACACAATCTACCCCAAGAAGGGCTAAAACTTAGGAAAACAAAACATGTTGATAGAAATTCTTAAAATGTTTTACATTTCCTTTTCAAGTAGAGAATTTGGGGGTGGAATTTGGCCCTCTCACCTCTATTGTGAGATGGTGTCATTAGGTTCTGTTAATGGGTTTGGACTCATTATCCGTAAACATGAACTGTCCCCAGACTGCTGTGTACCTTGTGTGTTTTTCAAGTTTGTCTCCTCTTCTGCCTGCCGCCACTGTGCCGGTCCTAGGATCCTCTTTCTGCCTCACCTCGCCTCCTCTTCTACATCTAACTGCTGTAGCCAGGGAATGAGGTTGCACAAAAAAAGCAAGAACAAATGGGCTCTGGATGCAGAGCTGATGACCTCTAACAAGTTCTCTTTCAGCTCCGGCATGTGCACTTGCTGATGCTTTGGCTTCTCAGAAGTGTGTTTGATTGGGGTTCCAGGCTTGTTCTGGTTTGTGAAGATTTCAAGACAAGTGAGCTGTCATTTTGTGACTCATCATGTACTGTTTTAAGCAACTACACAGCCTCAGAATAAAAGGATGGATAATCATCTTCAGTTTCCTGTCATGATTCACATCATTGTCATCATCATCATCTTCAGCTCCATCACATTATTAGGTACCCAAAGAACAAAATATGTTACGTAGACATGATCCTTGGTATCTAGGTGTCTGTCTTCTTTAAACAGGTAACACTGATATGGACCTAATTCAGACTAATAGATGGCATTAGCCAGGAATCTCAAAGTGCAAATGCAAGATGCCAATTGCTGAGAGCTTACCAGCTGCTGAGACTATAGGCAGATGTCACCCAGTCCCCCTGAGCTGACCTTAAGGAACCGGTTACAATGATAGAAGTATGCGTCGGCATACAGGGCCCAGAGGAGCGGCTGACAGCTTTGTCTGGATGTGGAGAAGCAAGGAAGGATGCTGCCTGGGCACAGTCACAGGTATTAGCGAGGTGAAGGGATGGGAGTGACAGTTCTGTGGGGAGGGCGGAGCCTGAGCACAAGCAGGAGGCAGGGAGCATCTTGGTGGGGCAGGTGCTCGCTGCAGGCCCATGCTGCTGCGAGTGACTGTGGGGAGGAACACAGCTTCCCAAATGTCGTGCTACGGGCTAGATCCCCACAGCCCGGACTTATATCCCTAAAGTAGACTGAGTGCCTTCCAGAGGATGCCGGGGGCAGGGCAAAGGGACACTGGATGGTGGAGTTAGATTTATGTAAAGGTCCCTTCTGGCTAGGGATTAATGAGGAAGATGACTGTGGGCTTAGACTAAGGTCATAGCCTTATCTCTGGATTCTGGGAAATGAGTTTGAGAAATGTGTGTGAAGTAAAGTTCAGAAACTGTAGGGGATGAGGACAGGAAGCAGTAATGTCTGACCCCCAGCCCGCCCTAAGCGCAGGTGATGTCACAGATGGAAGGGTCACCTGGGAGAAGAAGATAATCAGTGCAGCGTTGGACACACAGGTTTGGCCCATCGATGGAGATGTCCGGGGAAGCACTGGGGGTCCAGGCTGAATGGTCAGTGTGATCTTGGAGCATTTGGAGTGGAGGTTCCACTGATGTGCGCTGTGAACACTGGGGAGAGCCACTGAGGTTGCTGGGAATGGCAAAGGTCCTTCCCATTCAGTCAACACTGAATCTGAACAAAGAGACCAAAGAAAGGCATGTTGTCCCCCAACTGCAGGAGACTGTGACATTGTTGGAGAGAGGTGGGGCTCCTGTCTGAGGCCACCGGGCAGCTCTGGGGTAGTTGGTGGCAGGAGCCCAGGCTGTGGGAGGCAGTTCCTCTGTGGATGTGGGCTCAGATCACCTCTGTTGATTGGCCTGGACTTTCTGTTCTTGGCCATAAGTGGCGGCTTCCCAAACTTCCACAGGGCTGCCACTCACGGGGATGGCCTAAGAATAGGAACTTTTTCGGCATAAAGTAACTTTTGCCTTTCAGACAAAAGAAAAGGAACCATTTATTGCACACTTCAGGATCCAGACTAATCAGCTGAGAAACAGAGAGGGAGAGAGGGTGGGGGAAGATATTCAAATAGTTCCTTCAGCTTGAAACGGCATTTTAAAAAACACAAAGAGCCGAAAGGAATAGAAAGTTACTTTTGTGTGGGCCCTTAATTAGGAAGTTCACCCTCTGGCTGCCAGCTATCTTAGCAGCTACTCTCCATCTTTTGAAGTGCTCTCTCTTCTTCGGAGCTAGGTCAGGGCGATGACTGAAGGGAGCAAGAAAGGAGCAAATTGGTTCCAAGTTTAAGGTTTTCTTAATTAGAAGGCCTGAGAGAAGATGCGTGCAGGCCCTGTGTGTCTCCTGGCCTGTGGCTGCTCAGTGCTGGTGGCCCCTGATGAGCTTTATTTGACTTATGATTTTTTTTTTGTTATGCACTGAACAGATTTCCTTCTCTGGTATTCGGTGGGGAGCGTGTAGCCCGAGGATGGCAATTAGCTATAGCTTGGCCAGCTCTCCTTTGCGCAGTCCAACATGAGATGCACAGTGACTTTGGAACCTCACCAGAGGTACCAAAGCCCTCTCTGTGCACAATGGGAGGACAGGCCCATCCTCAGAGAGCCCCTTGCTCCCTCCCCCTCCCAGTGCCTTCTTACCTGGATGAAATCCTGGGCTACAGGGGCCTTGCCTGCAAATGGAACTGACAGCACGTTACATCATCAGGCCTGTGAAGTTCATTGGCAGAGAAGTTGAGTCTTATTTTAGACCCACCAACTGGGCTGTGGGGATCCAGCCAGAACAGGTCTCTTCCGGCTCTGCCCCAGCTGCCCACCTCCCCCTGCAGTTGCTGGGGCTTCCGAGGATGGAATGTTGGTGGGAGCTTGCTGCTAACTGCAGGGCCAGCAGGCTGACCTCACCGCTATTGAGCTGAGGAAACGAAGGTGCTGACAACCACCCAGCTAGCTGACATTCTGCCCTCCGCACTGGCTCCCACTGCCCTTCCCAGTTGATATGAATTGCAGTTCCTCGGGCAGGAGCTCGGTTATCGAAGACCCTGGCTGTTCCTCAACCTTGCCTCCTCTCCCTTTTCTTCCGGTAGTCAGAGTTTAAACTTAGCCATGAGCTTCTATCCCTAACGTAGACCCAGTGCCTTCTAGAGCAGCGGTTCTCAACCTTTGGGTCGCGACCCCTTTGGCGGTCGAACGACCCTTTCACAGGGGTCACCTAAGACCATCCTGCATATCAGATATTTACATTATGATTCATAACAGTAGCAACATTACAGTTATGAAGTAGCAATGAAAATAATTTTATGGTTGGGTCACAACATGAGGAACTGTATTGAAAGGGCCAGAAGGTTGAGAACCACTGTTCTAGAGGATGTCTTGGGGCAGGTTCATACACGCTTCCTTCGGAAACAGGGAAGGTTTTACCTCCTGGGAGAAAAGCTCAATGCAGTGAACAGCAGGTAGGTTTGGTCCAGGAAAGCGGAGGAAACAAAATGTTTGAAAAGGCGAGCCCTTGCTTTTGTGGTTAGGACCCTCGGAGCCATCAGAAAGGGGAGCTTTTCAGAAATTAAAAATCTGGATTCATGATTTGGCAAAGCGTGTGTTTTTTCCCTGATTTAATTGCAAAAATTCACATTTGGTTATGTCTTTAAGGATTCTTTTTTAAGAAGTAAAAGTTTGTGACTAAGTGCAAATTTACCACAAACCTATAATTCAACAATAGGATACAAATAGAATTTTTAGCTATTTCAACTCAGAATTGCCTGAGAAAATTCATATGTTCCCTACACCTTAGGGCCACGTGATCCACGGATAAACCCCTGCCTGGGAGTCTGAGGACAGAAAAGAGCGGTGAGAACTGAATCAGGTCTAGCTGTCTTCACATCGGGGCTGCGCCCGCCTCGGTTTCAGGAGAATGTGTTGCAGTAATCCCTGCCGTGTCCCCTGCTTGTCTCTTGTCTGCTGTCACGCTCAGCTGCAAACATTTCCATTGCTTGAGTGTCACCATCATTATTATTGACTTGGGGGCTTTTAATAGTCAGATATTCCTGTGTTCAGTTGCTGCCGCCTCAGTGTAGACGCGACTCGGTTCAGAACAAAACCGGAGCGTGGTTGGAGCCTCCAGTTCCTTCGGAGCCCATTGCAAGGTTTCAGCTAGAACCCAGCGCAGCCGCGTGGGCTCTGCCAGCCCCTGGAAGGCCAGCTCCTGCGCCTGCATTTCCTGTCCCGCCCTCCTCTGGGCTGGGCCCTGACAGCACACACTGAAACGCAAATGACAGCAGTAATTGGCTGAGATAAACCCCGATGAGTGAGTGAGCAGTGCTGCGGGGAGTTAAGTGGCTAAGTGACAATTACGGCTCTGCAGCCTCCGGGATCACGAGCAGCCCGGGCCGTTTGTTCTCGGTTTTAAAGGAGCAATAACACATTAATTGGAGGAAAGCTTCTCCGCCAACATTGCCTCCCCAGTTTCTTGTCTGAGGAGCGGGAGTGGGTGGAGGCCTGGAGAAGGAGTGTTTTGTTGACTGCCTTCCACCACTCCCCCGACCCTCTCCCCCACTCCAGTTGGATTCAGATTTTGGGAATGTATGTCCTTGATTTTGCTAAACTGACAGTTGACTTAGTTGGAAGATTTTGTAAAAGCAATCTTGCAAGGAGGACCTGGTAACTCTCAGTCACAGGATTCTGGTGTCCGCATCAGGGAAGAGCAGGGCCTTCAACTCTCAGTTGCTATCTTTCCCTCCATGAAGCCCATTTACCCCTGATTAAAAAAAAAAGCTTTATTCCAAAAATGATCTATTAGCCCGACACAACAATGAAAAGCAGACATGATCGCTGTCCTTTTCGGAGCTGACAGTCGGCTTGAAGAGACAGGAAGTAAACTATGGCCTGCTGTTTTACTTGTTCAGCAGAGAGCCTTAATAAAAAGAAACTTGTGTCCTGCGGAAGGTGGAGCCGTGGGGAAGGGGAAGTTGCACTCTAGGGTAGGCTAGGCCGGCCCTGCTTTCTTTGAACCCTGTGCTGGTCACAAACAAGCATTAAGATGACTATCTTGGACTTGAGATAAGCAGACTAAACAAACCCGTGAACTAGTTGAGAGCCCTTCTCTGGGTATAGTGGGCCTTTCTCCGACATTCATACAGCTCTCAGGGTCTAAATACCTTCCAAGCATTGTCCAATGGGCTCCTTGTTCTTGGTTGGTTTCTTTCAGCCCAGGCAGCCTGGTCACTTTTTACTAATCATCCCTTCTGGGTGGGAGAGGTCTAACGGCTTCCTTTGCCTAGTGCAGAGAATTGGTCCTTTTAGGAACAGGCATTTGTCTCCTGTGGGATGTGTTTCTACCAGCAGGCCCAGACCTACATAAAGTAGCAAAATGATGAAAGGAAAAGGTAACCCTTATGGTAACAGGTAGAGAAGTTCAGCCCTCTCTTGACTGGGCTTGGGAGGACTTAGGCAAAGCTCGCTGCTCAGCCAAGGCCAGCTTCGTGGGGGCCATGAGGGTGCAGCTGTGCCTGACTGTGAAAAGCCATCCATGTCAGCTTTTTTGCTCAGCACACTTCATGAAATGACCAGGCAGAGGTGCAAGGAAGCCTACGACTATGGAAACACATAGTAGGAGCTAGAGACTCTCCGAGAAGATGAATACATTGTTCTTTTAAATAAGCTTTTGTATTCAGTGTCATAGAAATGTGGTTGGAGTTAATCTGTCTAGGTTTGAATTCTGACTCTGCCACCAAAGCCATTTGACCTTGAGCAGTTGTTGACTCATTTTCTCAACTGTCAAATGAGAATAATGATAGAACCCATTTCATAATTGTCCTGAGAGCTAAGAGATACTGTAGCACAGAGTAAGGCTGTAGGTTCGCACTTAGAACAGTGCCGGGAACATAGTAATTACACGTCAGCTGTTTTTGGTCCCTCATATCTTTAGTATGAATCACAAGAGTAAAACAACATTTGAACATTCCATGAACACCATGCAGGGCCTGGGCAGCCCCAGAATCATTCCCACCTGGGTTCATTTCACTTTTTCATTGTTAGATGTAGCACACTGGACAATGAGGTACACAGAAAGGATTCTGTGGAATGTCTGTCTACAGATTAAAAACAACAATAAGGCCACAAAAACAAGCGGCAAACTATTTGGATATCAACGTGGTTCATTTGTCATGGAACAAAATGGTGGTAGCAAATACTGAAGGTCTTTGAGGAAAACTGTTCAGCTATTACGTCGTCAGAAATTACATGGGCTTTGGAGAAATATACTTTTTAACCTTTAAATCATTTAATTTACATACAGCAAAATCCACCTTTTTTTTGGTGTACTGTTCTGTGAATTTTGGCAAATATACAGAGTTGTATAACCACCAACACAATCCTGACGGAACAGTTCCATTACTCCTGCTTCAAAGCAAACTTCCTCCTGTAGTTCCTTTGTAGTCAGATCTCCCTCTACCTTTAATCCTTAGCAACCACAAATCCACTCTCCATCCCTGTAGTTTTGCCTGTTCCAGAATGTCATGTGAATGTAATCAGAGAGTATGTAGTCTTCTGAGTCTGACTTCTTCACTTAGCATAATTTGTGATTCATTCATGCTGTTGCCATGTATCAGCCAAAGCTTATTTTTACCTCATAAATAGTTGAATTCTAGAGCTTGATGGAATCTTACAGATCAGAGCCAAACACTCTCATTTCCCAGGTGAAGAAATAGAGACCCCTGGGGTAAAGTGACTTGCCCAAGGTCATGAAGCTAGTCAGAGAAAGAGCATGAACTTGGAATTCTACTGTTAGTCCGGGCAGCATCTATTAAGTCATGCTGGGATTAAGAAGAATGTGTTGCTGATTGTCACAAGGGAGTTCCATTCTTATTTTTGGTCAAAATCTGATCAAACTAACTGAGCCTATGATAATAACTTTGGAAGGAGTAGATTTCTGGGAGGTGCAGTTTCTTGAGAAAGTATATAGATAAGTCTCTTGGTAGCACATTTCTTCTGTGGCACATCTTTCTTTTGCTGTCATCAATCATAGATGATTTGATTTGATTTGACTTGATAATAGAGTGTTCATAATAAGTTTTTGATGTCTAATTTATGGGAATACTATGAATAGTACTATCTTCCTGTTAGTTGCCATTTGCCATTTTATTTATTTATTTTTAATCCTTACCCAAGTATGTTTATTGACTTTAGAGAGGGAGGGAGGGAGGGAAGAAGGGAGGAAGGGAAAGAGAGAGAAAGAGAAACATTAATGTGAGAGAGAAACATTGATTGGTTGCCTCCTGTACATGCCCCCTTCGTGAATCAAACCTGCACCCTGGGTATGTGCCCAGTCTGGGAATCAAAGCCACAAGCTTTCTGATGCCTGGGCCAATGCTCCATTCTACTGAGCCTCCCTGCCAGGCTTCGTTGCCATTTTAAATACCGATATGTTTCTAGGTGGTTATTCTAGAGCACATCACAAGTGGATCCAGAGTGGAATTCAGAGCTAGTGACTCCATTGTCATTTGTTAAATAATTATTTGTGGGAATTCTACCATGTGGAGAGCCCTGAACGATGGAAGATATAATTAAGGCACTGCTTTTTGAGAAGATTACATTTGAATAGGTACTATGAAGTAGGTACACAAAACATCCTAATTCAAATGAGTTGTTTTGAGTACAGTTAGAATCTGGGGAAGCACTGTGAACATACACAGGTGACAATGCCAACTCCGTCTCCTCAGGAAGCTTATAAATACCAAAGAGAGGTACAAACAGATGCTACTGGAAAAGTGGCTTCTTGGTTGGGAACCAGCAGGGGATATGGTTTAGCGGTGCATAAAGCACCCTGGGATTCCGTGCATGGGAGGGACAGGTCAGATCTGTGCTACAGCAGGGCTACCTGGTAGCACCACGTAGGACAGGTGGAGGGACAAAGACCGGAAGCTGGGAAATGCATTAGTCTGGGCAGAAGTGAGGAAACCCCAAACCCTGGGAAGGGAGAAGGTGTTTTGGAGGTAGAGATAACTGAGTGAAAGGAGGAGCATTCAGAGAAGATGATGAGATTGGGCTCTGGATGCCTGAGTGGGCAGTCCCGACATGATGAGGGAATCAGGGTTTGTCTGGTTGGAAAGTCGACGGTGGAGAATGAAAGGAAGAGGGAAAGGGCTTTCTTCCTTGGACCAGGTAAATTTTGTGTGAACACATTTGCATGTGTGAAGTGGTTAATAACTATTGATGATTGATTATGACTCATTTCCAGAAGGCTAAATATTTCAAATTTTCCTTGAGAGGAAACATAGCTGGTTGTGATTAAACAATTAGTTTTTACCTCTTGTTCCAGCTGGCATGATTCAGTGCTTAAAAACAGGCAGAGTGAGTAGTGAAGGAGACAGACAGTTTACACAGGATGGAATACAGACCATAAATTATCACTCTGAAAAGTATACACCCTAGTTAGGAGATAAAGGAACATATATTAAGACAACTTTAAGGTAAAGTTTTGTGCCTAGAAGACTAGAAACAAAGTCAATAGAAGTTTTAAACCCAGCATTGATCAAAATGAGGGAAAATAGCTTCACTTACCCTTTGCTGATGTTTCTGTAAATGAGTCGGATGTATCCAGAGAAGAATTTGCAATAATTTTAAAAATCTAAAACTTTACTTTTCATAGCCTTAAAACCATAGAAAACCCCAAATAATTATAAAGAATGAAGTTTCCTGTGGCAGCATTATTTACAGTGTTAAAAAACTAAAAGCAGGACAAATCCTAAAATAACAGAAAGTCAAGGCAAATATTGCTGAATAGGAGATTTTATTTGACTTAGAATGAGCTGCTATGACAGGGATGAGTATCTAAAGTAATATTCAGAGGCAAGATAGCATGGACCCTCTCTTGACAACTAGAGGACATGATTTGCTAAGAGAATTGGAGTCACACACAAATGGAAGTTTATAATGCAGGGAAGGGATTGGTAGAAGAGTCTGTTCTGTGTTTTCATTCTTTTTCCTGAGTCAAACGGGGACATATTCAAAAACAGTAAGAAGATTTCAAGTGACGTTGTTTACTGTCCATTGGTTCCCCACCCACCTCCTTTCTCTCTCTCTGACCTCCTTGTCCTCTTCAAGTGGTTCATGGTTCCACTTATATTTACGATATGGTCACGAGACAGAGACGTACGATAAATTAACTCTATCTGTGAGAGTCTGAAAGCTGGTACTTTAGTTCTGAATCCTTCATTCCTGTCAGATCTAGAGTCAGTCACATAACTTTTGATATTTAAAATTGACTGGTCTTCCTTGTTCTCACATTGAGAAGATCATTGAAATAAAACACTTAAAGGTACTTGAAGCATTTTGACCACTGGATAGTATATTTGTTTAACTCGATTGTGAGACAAAAGAAATGGATACCAGGGCTGCATTGGTGAGACTTTATCAAAGTGGAATTAAAGAGAGAAAAGTTGTGTGAACCCCGAGGGGGCAGAGTCTTAGGGCCACACTTGTGCAGCTGAGCACATGTGGGGATGTCAGAGACCCCTGTGAAGAGCAGCTGTTCCCAGCTTAGAGTGACTTTGGCATCACCGACGCTTTGAATGTTTTACGTATGTGCAGACGATGCTCTAATCTTGGGAAGCAAACAAGCAAGGAAGGCCTTTAAGAGCTGTTACTTATGTTCAGAAAAGACTTGTGCTGCCTCCGAGAAGAGAAAGCATCTCGGTGAAGCGGAAAGAGCACGTGAGTTTAGTTAGGGCCGGAATTCCCTTTAGTAAGTAAATTTAGGCCACTAGCAGTTAATGCAGAACACATACATTTGACTGGCAAAATGTTAGAGGCCCAAGGAACAATCTGGAGGACAAATGGCCACAGATATAAAATGCCGTTGACCCTGCACAACATGGGTTTGAACTGCGTGGGTTCACTTATGTGCAGATTTAATTTTTCAAAAATCTGCACGTACATGGATCCATGCCATTCAAACCCGCATGGTTGGAGGGTCACCTGTAATGACAAATGATGGATTTTCAGTACAACCGGAGCTTCAGTCTCTGGAAAAGGTGACTCTATACGAAGACAGCAGCTCTGTCTACCCAATAGGCAGGCTTTCGGGTGTTTCTAAGAAGCATGGGTACTTCATTCATTATTTTGAAACTGAATTATAAACTAAATTTCAAGGTACCTGTGGGGAAAACATGCTCTTGTGTGAGACAAGAAAAGAAACTGGAAGACTTTTCGGAATTCTTGGTTTTACACATGCGCCTTCCTGTATTGGCCAAGCAGCTCTCGGAACATGACTTTTCTGAGAGGCTTGTGTGTGGACACGGAGGGTGAGAGTCGGTGGAAGGACCAGTGCAGGGAGCTATCCAGTTTTCCTTTTCCCGAGAGAGAATGCTCTCAGCTATGACAGGAGGACTGGCTGGTGCATGTGCCCAGGTGGCTCAGGGAACCAGGGGCAGGGGGTGAAGTAATTGCCTCCTGAGCTTTACTGGTAGAAGGGCGCCTTCAGGCCTGCACTCTGTCCCTGTGAATCAGATCCAGACGAGGGCTGTCCTTTGAAGTTACTGGCTGCTCCACCTGGACCAGCCCTGTGACTGCAAAGCAGGATGAGTAACTGGTCCCAAATGTTTAACTACCCACTCCCTGTGTGTTGAGAGCTTGGGAAGAAATAAGCAAAGAAAACACAAAAACAGGTCAGGCAACAGGTAGTTAGGCCTTTTAGTGTCTCCCTGCCGGGCTGGTATGTAAATAAGACCTGGGTTTCGTGGACTGTTCCCAGCCTGCTGACACCTGCATTGTGGTCCGGGGAGCAGACGCCGAGAGGCAGGAAGCCGTAGAGGGGACCGAAAGGGGAGCATTTTCCAAACTGTCACCCAGCAACTGCAGCCACGGTAACAAGAATAACCACCTGACACCAAATTGTACGCACTGTTCTTTAAAAAAAAAAAATTCTAAGGTTACTATTGGCCTGGATGGTTAATTGTAGGGAACAAAAATGTAGCATTTTAACTATTAGCCCTTTGTATTTTTCCCATCTCATGATAAGACCTTGCACACAATGTGTCCAAGCCATTTTTTAGTCCTCAAAGTAGGTTAAAGGGTTCTCCTTCTCTGGAAAAATAAGTCTTGCTTGTGGGCCCCAAAAATAGTTCCTAAAACTTCCTCCTCTTTTTTTTTGAGTCTTTTTTATTTTGGAGGTCAGGAAATAAATGCTGGCTTAAGGTCATGCTTCATAGTAACTTGAGATGAAAAGTGGAATGTTAGGACTAAAGTGATGGGAGTGGAGGTGATGGGGGAAATCTGACACATCCATAGTCAGATACAGGGAGTTGAACACTCTGAGAAGAAATAAACTTAAATGGCTGATCTACTAGTAAAAATGTATAATGGAACAACATTGCTCTTGTCTTTGAAGAGTCTGACCTTTGGAATTACATACTTACATTACATGTGTGTACAGGCACACTACATTGCTCATATGGCAGCAAATCATAACAACTCATTGAGAACAATTTTGTAAACAAGTAAAATTGAAATGACTGTAACAAGACACCATTGGCTTTAAAGGTTTAGATGCCATTAAAGGGTAAATCTTCAAGTAATCATTGAGCCTTTGCTTGTCCAGTAATTTATATTTTCAGTGAGAGTTTGGTAAGGTTTCTGTCAAGTGCATATTATAGGATAATAGTAGTCATTCAGTACTTATCGAGTGCTGGGTGATGGTGACACATGAGCAGACTTAGGGAGATGGGTCTGACATTCCCTGCCGGCAGCACACAGTGAGTTGCACCTGGTGCTCCTAGAGCTGAGTTCCACTCCCAGCAAGTTGGTTATTTTATTTTTCTAAAACTAGGGTGTTTCTTTTGCCACTGGGCTTCTTTGAAGCCTGCAGGAGTCCGTGTGTGGGAGAGAGCTTAGGCCTGGAGGAGGAGTGGAGTGGGCCAAATGCCCAGTAACAGCCTGGAGAGGTAGGAACCTGCAAGTTGATTTTAAAACAAAACCCCCAAACCCTGCCGTTGACAAAACATCATTTGGCCTTGTTAAAACAGGGAAGATTTAAAGGGACCTTCAGGTAAAGCTGAGCAAGGAAAAACTAAGGAGTAACTGGAGTGTCCAGAGAGGTGGCTGGAGTCTGGTGGTTTAACTTTTACAGACAGACCTGCATGTTAGGAGAAGCAACTGGTTCAGGAGAGCCTCAAGTGGCAGGTCGCAGAGCCCAAATGACATTTATGTGCAAACTGGGAACATAGTCATCTGTATGCTTTCCTGTTTTTCTGGCTACTTTAGATTCCATATTAGACACAGGTAACCCCCTAAATCTGGCCCCGGGCAAGAAGGGGTGAAGGTATTTTGAAACGGCCTGTGGTGGGAGTGTCCATCGATCCAGACTCGACTTGCTGAGCCTCAGTTAGAGACTTGAAAGTGGTGGCTGTTTTCTTCCCACACCCAAGAAGAACGGGCCATAGGGGGAACTAGGAGAGCGCTTTCCCGCTCTAAAACGGCAAGGCTGCCTTCCCACGATGAATGTCGTGGAAAGAGACAAGACCGGAGTTTTATTTTCAACTCTCTACGCATTCGCCAGGTTGTTTCCGAAAATCACTTAGCAAATCTGAGCCTTCGTTTCCTCTTTCGGAAAACGGGAATACTCATTTCTGCCCTTCTCCCGCCTGCATTTGCTGTGAATACTAAATGAAGTTGTTCACTGAAAGAAAGCAGAGTAAACTGTTCAACATTACGTAGAGGGTGGGGCAAAAGTATGTTTTCAGTTGTTCCTATGGAAAGTAACACAGTCATTAATTAATAAACTGTGTTTCACATACTCACAACTGTAAACCTACTTTGGCCCACCCTGTATACATGTAAGATGATTGTTATTTAAAAATAATAATAGCACACCCGGTGTGGACTTGTGTTGTTGGCCGATCTCCCCTGCGTTCAAGAGGGCCTGCTAGGAGGAGCCTAGGGTGTACAGTTGACTTGTAGCAGAACTTTTTCTGGTTCCCTTTGGTTTTAGGGCTATTGGGATAAGCTCAGCCTCATGGGGACCCAGCAGCCTCACTCTGGTCTCCACTTGTAGCAGCTTTGACTAGTCCCAATTCAGCTTCTTTAAAAAAAAAATCCCTGAGTGGTTTATTTCTGTTCTGGGGAAAGCCTGGCGGGTGCTTCTGTGACTGCCTCATTGGAACCCTCGCGTCCTGACGTCGTTGAGACGAACTTGGCCTGTGAGGTTGATGCAGGCTCGTGGCCTTGGCAATGGCACCAGCGGTGGGCAGAGCCCCTGGTTAGGCCTAAGAGGCTGCAGACAGGGAGGAAGGCCACTGGGATGCAATGGAAATACTAAGCCCTCCCTCCGGTTCTGCTGAGGTGGTTCCAGTCCTGTGGGCCCGTCTTCTCTTTCGGAGAGAGGGTGCTGCTTCACCACGCGTGATGCTGTGTCTCTGGGCGGCTTGCTTTACATGAGACCAGGCTTGAAAAATGAAAGGGAAGAAAGGGAAGAATTTCCCTTGGGGAACATATGGAGATGACCAAACTCACCCCACTGGGGCCCCAGGCAGCATCAACTTGCCCCGCTGGCCCTGAACAGCCGTGTGTGATAAAACATTCTTCCCTGGAACCCTTTTGACTGGGAAGGAGGCACAGGGGGAGGACACAGCAGGGATTCTTTCTTTTCAGCTGCTTCGTACTCTGTTGCTTACATTCACTCCACAGATCTTATTGGGCTGCTACTGTGTGTGAGAGAGAAAGAGACCGAGCCTGCGCTTTATGGAGGAGACTGATGAGCTCGGCCCTGTTTTTGTTGTCCTCGGTGGTGCTATGGATCCTATTTTATGTTTACTGCCCCTTGACATTTCTTAAAAGGAGTCTTCAAAGCAGAAAGCCCTATTCTGAAGACAGGTTTCTGGGCAGTAAAGTTGACAGGGTTTAACATCAGGAAAGTAAACCTAATAGAAAAAGAAAGGAGGATAAACAACTCCGGCTCCATTCCCAAAGGCCTTTGGTGGGAAAAGGCCCTGTTTATGGAGATCTAGGGGCAGGCCCCCCTGTTCACATCCTCCAGTGGCTTTGAGCATGAGGTCTCTCTCACCTCCCGCCACATGCCCCGGCATTGGTAGCCACGGCTAAGTATTAAAGCATTAGATAAAGTCATGCCAGTAAGACTTCAATGTTTACTCCCAGGATTTCTCAAATCAAGTCACTGTTGACCTGTTTTCACCGCCCCATCTACTTCTCCCTCTGCTCACCCGGGATCCGTGCGCCTCCCTTCTTCAGCCAACCCATGCCTGCGGATTTAGTGAACTTTGCATTTGCATATTGAACTTGAAACCGACTTGCTTACCATGACTGAGGCAGTCGTGAGAAAGTCTTATTTCAGTGAGCACACAGTATTGGTAAATAATGAGACTGCTGGCTCATGGTTCCGGGCGCACCATTTTTCTACTCAGTGAGCAGACAGCGAGTCAGTGAGGACTTGGCTGGTGGATCTTCCGGAGTGGGTTATAAATGTGTGCTTACGTTTGTGGTCATGTCCACATGTGTATGTATATTTTGATTTTCTTGATGTGTTTAGTGTATGACAGAAACATTTGTTATATCCACACCTCTTTCTAAACAGAATTCCAGGGCTGAAAAAAATCTAGGCAGAGGGAGCCTAATATATTTTTAGAATATAAAAGTGATATTGCTATAACCACAGATCGTAAAAGAAAAAGAAAGAAGAGCTACATAGAGAAGGTAATGCGGCCCATGCATTGTACACATTCCTTTTATAGTAAGGCTAAGGCATGGGGGAGAAAAGAACCCCCTTAGCATTTCATGTATTTTGTGCTTAATGATGTATAAATATTTGGCTGAGCTCAATAATTAAAACTATGAATTTGTTTTTCCTCCATTGATGACTGTTCCATTCAGAATTCCTTTTTACATACATGCAAACAAAAACATCTTCTGAGGTTTGGCTTGGGGTGGCCTAGACCAACAGTTCAAAGCCAGGTGTTGGTTTGAGCGGAATCAGTGTTTGAAGCTAATGCAGCCATCAGTACTAGCTTCTCTCATCATTTTTGCATTGGCCAAGCCAGCTTCTGCAATGGGAGAGCATTAATCAAACAGAACAATGAAAATGTTCATCTATTTTCTTTTTTTAAAATTAAATCTTTATTGTTCAGATTATTACAGTTGTTCCTCTTTTTCCCCCCCATAGCTCCCCTCCACCCGGTTCCTACCCCACCCTCTGCCCTTACACCCCCACCACCACTGTCCTCATCCATAGATGTACAATTTTTGTCCAGTCTCTTCCCGCACCCCCCACACCCCTTTCCCCCCGAGAATTGTCAGTCCACTCCCTTTCTATGCCCCTGATTCTATTATATTCACCAGTTTATTCTGTTCATCAGATTATTTATTCACTTGATTTTTAGATTCACTTGTTGATAGATGTGTATTTGTTGTTCATAATTTGTATCTTTACCTTTTTCTTCTTCCTCCTCTTCTTAAAGGATACCTTTCAGCATTTCATATAATACTGGTTTGGTGGTGATGAACTCCTTTAGCTTTTTCTTATCTGTGAAGCTCTTTATCTGACCTTCAATTCTGAATGATAGCTTTGCTGGGTAAAGTAATCTAGGTTGTAGGTTCTTGCTATTCATCACTTTGAATATTTCTTGCCACTCCCTTCTGGCCTGCATAGTTTCTGTTGAGAAATCAGCTGACAGTCATATGGGTACTCCCTTGTAGGTAACTGACTTTTTTTCTCTTGCTGCTTTTAAGATTCTCTCTTTGTCTTTTGCTCTTGGCATTTTAATTATGATGTGTCTTGGTGTGGTCCTCTTTGGATTCCTTTTGTTTGGGGTTCTCTGCGCTTCCTGGACTTGTAAGTCTATTTCTTTCACCAGGTAGGGGAAGTTTTCTGTCATTATTTCTTCAAATAGGTTTTCAATATCTTGCTCTCTCTCTTCTTCTGGCACCCCCATAATTCAGATGTTGGTACGCTTGAAGTTGTCCCAGAGGCTCCTTACACTATCTTCATATTTTTGGATTCTTTTTTCTTTTTGTTTTTCCGGTTGGGTGATTTTTGCTTCTAACTCTAGGTTGCATGCTTGCTATCTGCAATGTTAGATTTTGGGGTTTTTGGCAGGGCCCTGCAAACTGTGCCGAAAGACCAGTTTCTTTTTTCATTTCCAATCCATGGTGGACGGATGCATTTAGAAAATACAGTAAAGATGAATTAATGGAAAACAGTCACCTGCTTGGATGTTCCTTCAGTTACATATTAAGGTTCCTAACTGCGTTCTCAGAGCTGTGCATTTCCTGCGGGCGTGGAAAGTTATCTGTTCGGGGCTGAGGCTGAGTTTAGGGACCATACTTTGAGTAACACTGTCCTCCAGCATATTCTGACCCAGGACTAGAGCATCTGTCTGTGATGGTTGAAGGAGGAAAAGCGCTAAAAAAGAGATATTTCAGCTGTTTGTCATTTCTGCAAGCTTTGCTATGCTAGCTTATGCTAGCTCCTTCATTAGTCTTTGCCTTCCATTTTTTATATTTGTACCTGTGGGTTAATTACACATCTTAACTTCCTGTTTCCTGCAAATTAACCTTTACTTAAAAAATGTAAGTGATTACATGCACTTCTTTTTCACAAAATTAACTACCAAGCACTCTGTGGTATTCTTTGTTCAAAGGAGTAGCGTATTGGTTGTTGTTGTTGTTTTTTTTTTTCCTTAAGTACATTTGAAGTAAATCCAAACACCTGTCTTGCATTTGTAAACATGTATTTTGGAGTGAATTACACCTTCCCTGATTCCACAGGTATTACAGGTCAGTCTGAGACATTACATAACAATTAAGAAAATGAATATTCTGCTAACTTCCTGTCTTGGACTTTGAATGCCTATACGAGGGCAGGAAGTAAGAAGATTTTGGTATTAGTAATACAGAATTCACTTTTCCTAGTCATCTGGGAAATGTCAACAACTTCCTCATACCTGGCAAACCATTGACTAACCATATTTTTTAGGATTCAGAGAAACTTGGTTTTGGAAGTGGGGCTGTTTACTATTTAATTTCCCAATGAAAGGAGTAAAAATATAAGTATATAGAACTACCATTTGCTTCTTACATTTCCCACATTCATTCATGAATTTAACACCCTTAATTCCTTCCTTTTTTAAAGACAGTTGACATTCTGCTGAAGAGGTTGTCTTCCTTTTTTGGAGAGAGAGGCAGAGATGTCCTTGCCAATGGTGAACCCCAGAAAAGAGAGGAGCTCCTGGTCCCAGTTTTGCCTGGTTTTCTTAGTGACCCTAGAATGGGATTTGGAAGACAGAGTTCCCATCCGGATGAACAGAGCCCTGGGGATGTTCATTGGCCATTGTGGACATAGTTTAATAACTTAGTACCCACACAGATATCTCTCTCTCTCTCTCTCCTGCCTCTTTCCGCCTGTGACGTTGGTTGCTAGGACCTACAGGCAGAAATCCCCCTCTGTCTCCTTTCCTTTTCAGTCCTCCAGGTGGGCCAGGTGAATTTGTACTGAGTTGGGAGCTTCTGTTCCCAGAAGGAGTTCGTCATCCTGGCAGTGGATGCTAGATACAATGCTTAATTTATTTGACTCCATAGCTGTCTTTTCATTTTTATGCCTATCTTGTCTGTTCTTGCTCTACTTCCTCCTTTCTTTGAATGTTTAGCTTTTCACCTTTTACATTGTCTTCTAAAGGCACAAATTACTCATCAAGTCCGGGCAGGCTTCAGGACCCGAGTTTGGGGGTCTTCTAAAAGCAGAGTTCAGAGTGGCCACCCCTAATCACCAGGACATAGCTGGTGTCACATTAACAGCCCTGAGCGCTTCTCTTGTAGCTTTCCACAAAGCATTGTGTGGGAGGCACAAAAGTGTAATAAAAATGGTAATGATGAAAAGAATCCTATTTTTCTTGAGGGTTCTTCTGCTATTTCTGAACTAGAGTGTAGGGGTCATAAGGCTCATGCTTAGCAGGCTGATAAAGTTGGAAATGATTGTTGTGGGAGTGGATGATATTTTTTATAAAACCAAAACATCTGGTTTCTATCCTTGGTGCCTTCTTGTCCTTTGCCTGCATCTTTCCCCTGTTGTGTCTGCCCTCTTGGAAAGAGAGAGAGAGAGAGAGAGAGAGAGAGAGAGAGAGAGAGAGAGAGAGAGAGAACAGACTTAACTTCTAGGAACGACTGTTGTTTGCAATTGATTCATTTCCAGAAGTGTTTGAGGACAGAAGGACTTGACTTTATTTTTAACTCTGTTTTGCTGAGAAGGGGACAGTGGTGACTTGATAAATAATGTAGTCCTTTCTGCAAAGATGTGGTATACATTATCCCTAGCAAATACCAAAGCAGCTGTTATCATCCAAACAAGGGTTCAGAGTGGCTTACCAACCTGCCCAATGTCACAGAGCTTTGTGAGAGGTTGGAATTTGAATTCATATCGGTTTGACCCCCAAACCTAGTAGTGTATTGAGAAGAGGCAATGTGACTGATGCAAGCATTGGCATCCCTGCTGGAGTGACACTTCAGGGCTGACGTGGGGCCACCAGATTTCATTGGGAATGGAGGGGACAGCCCTCTAATTCCTTTCGTGGCAATGAGGACCGGGCAGGTTTGTATGAATTAGGAACATTGGTATAATAAATGACATCGATAAGATTTCTGCTGTAGACCTGGAGAGATGAAGAGAAGCTTCTTCAAGGTGTTTCAAATGAAAAGAACTTGCAGAAATTATTGAGGATAAGCAATGGATGGCTAGAAGGAACAAAACATGCAAACAGGTTTCAGGGGAAGATCATGCCCATGCAGAAGCCAAATGCTTGCTCAGAGTAAATAGCAAAGAAAATGGACTTTTGAGGGGGTAGAGGCAGCCTCACCAAGGTCACACGAACCGAAGGGCACCAAGAGAAGCAGGGCATAGTGAAGGCCGGGCTTCCAGGGGCCTGGAGCCCGAGACCTTGAAGAGACCGACACAGAGAAAGACTGCAAAACCAGTGCAAAATGACCGGAGATTTCTCAGTCCAAGCACAGGAACCTTGTCTCATTTAAATATGCACACCTCATCCTCAGAGCTCCCCCCATAAAGAAGATTTGGTCAAACTTTATTCCTCTTGTTTGTTTTACAAAAACAATAGGCATAGACTTTCATTTTGAAGATATAAAATATAAATGTTAAATATCTTTTTCTTTTTTTTAGATTGCACAAAAAATCCAAAGCAGAATCTGCAGCCACCATAATATCTCATTTGATCTTCACAGACCTTGGAGTAGGGAATAGAGAGGGAATATTCATAGAAAGAATAAATAATAAATAACTTTTATATTGTGTTTTAAAATATGTAAAGTGCATATACATATATTATATGTTCTTCATTACACCTGGGAGGGAAGTTGTTTGGTAAACTTTTTTTTATTGTTGTTAATCCTCACCTGAGGATATTTTTCCATTGATTTTTAGAGAGAGCGGAAGGGAGGGGGAGAGACAGAAATATCGATACGAGAGAGACACATTGATTGGTTCCCTCTTGCACGTGCCCTGGCCTGGGCCAGGGATTGAGCCTGCAACTGAGGTATGTGCCCTTGACTGGAATCAAACCTTGGACCCTTCGGTGTTCAGACAGACACTCTATCCACTGAGCCAAACCGGTTAGGGTGGTGGGTGAACTTAATTGACAAACATCTAGGTTTTTATGTTGTGAGCACAAGAGACTTGCATTTTGCTAACTTATTTTTTCTATGAATTCATACTTGGCTTTTAAAAAAAAATTTTAGTTCAGTTGATTTTGGAAAATCCCAACCAAATTGTGGCCAGAATATAGAAAGGACTCTTTGTGGTGAAGTGGTTCAGAGCCCTGACATAGGAAGGGGGCATACCTGGATCCGGCTTCTGCCTCTGTCTCTTGCCAGCCCTGTGACCTTGGGCAGGTAGTTTAACCTCTCCACGTCTCGGTGTTTCATCTGTGTATTGGGAATAATACCTGCCTCAGAGAGAGGTGATGAGCATCAAGTGAAGTGGTAGAGCTAAGGCATTGAACATACTGTCCAGCCGACAGTGAGTCCTCAATATAAGAAACAATTACTATTCTTGTCAATGTCATTAGTTTTTTCCCCCTTAGAGGTCGGTTTGGTGACAGCTGAGGATTCTGCCCCAGATGTTTTCTAAGCACCAGGCAGAGCTGGCAGGTAGAAGGAAAACATACAAGCTAGGGAGAGGAGTAGTGACCCGTTCCTTCACAGTACGTGTCCTTCTTTTTCTGATCTCTGTTCCCTGCTTGGCACCTGGCCCTCTGGTTGACTTTGGTTCCTACTTAATCTTTAAGGTTTCTCACTGATTTCCTCTTCAGCACTCTCCAATCAAAGTACTAAAGTGAGTTGTTGGCAAAAAGCAACATATGGGTTATGTAGAAGATCATTTTTTCCAGCCTCAGGGGCTGAATGTTGATTGGTGTTTACACTTACACACCCTCCCCAAAACTGGCAGCCCCAGGACCCCACACCTGGGTCTCCTGTTTTCCTGCAGGTTCCTGGAATAGCACCTCAATGCAGGGTCAAAAGAAAGAGCCAAAGGCGCTCATCTGCCACTTCCATCGTGATGCTGGTCCATAAGGGACTAAGTTGGAGAAGGAGGTATAAATTGGTACAGAAGCCAGACTTCTGCAGACCGTTGATTTCTGGTCCTCCCATCCGGTTTGCTGGGGCTTGTCATCCCCCTGCCCTCCCCCCTTCCCATCCAAACACAGCTTTCTGTTCTACAGGTGGAGTCGTGGCACATTTAGAGAAATTTTATCCTGGAAACACTGTGATCGAGAGGAACACATCAGAGCCCCTGTTTCTCATTACAGCTCTGTATGAGCTCAGAACAGGTGCCAAAGGTGCCCGTTTCGGCTGCCTATCCCAGTGATGGCGAACCTATGACACGCGTGTCAGAGGTGACACGTGAACTCATTTTTTTGGTTGATTTTTCTTTGTTAAATGGAATTTAAATATATAAAATAAATATCAAAAAGATGTCTTTGTTTTACTATGGTTGCAAATATCAAAAAATTTCTATATGTGACACGGCACCAGAGTTAAGTTAGGGTTTTTCAAAATGCTGACATGCCGAGCTCAAAAGGTCCGCCATCACTGGCCTATCCTCTTCCGTATCCCTCCATATTTTTCTGTTTGTGGGATACTTACATGGAGAGGCGGGGTTATTGGCAGCTGCTGTGGCCTCTAAATGGTTTTCTTCATACTGATACTGTTGCGGGAACAGGAGGAGGGGAAGCCAGGAGTGTCTGGGTGACAAGCCAGTCGGAGGTGTTGGTGGCTGCTGTTTGGATCACAGCAGGCTGTCTGTTCTTTCCTTCCCCACATCTACCGCATGGCCTCGTAGCTCAGACATGCACACATTCTCCAAGTAGTGCATTCTAGGACATTCTTGCACCCCACACCAGCCTGCCCAGGGGACACGCGGAAAATGAATGAGAGCTTTCTTAACTAATGATATTCTCACCATCTGGCTAGCCGGTCACTGAGAACATAAGGCAGATGCTCTTTTTAAAAAAATTTACCCTGGTCCTTGGTAAAACGATCCATGTAAAGATTTTCTGTGTTACTGAATCTGAAAGAGGATGTCTGTCGATACGTTTTCATTGTGTGTGTGCGTGTGTGTGCGTGTGTGTGTGTGTGTGTGTGTGTTTAAATATGATTACTGTGAGGTTGTGAGCTGGAGACATATTTTTTCAAGTCCTGGGTTGGTGTGTATGTGTTTGTATTTATTCTCGGCCCCTTTGGATTTCTCAGTGTTAACAAAGTAGGCGTCTTCCCTCCTCTGTTTTTAACATTTGAAGCTAACAGGGCGATGGGAATCTACATGGGGGAGGAGGGGTCTCGCCTCCGTGTAACATTCCTAAAATTAGAAAGCCGGGCCAGCGTGTGCCTCTGCACGGTTTCATTGAGCTGCAGGAATGCATCTTGGGGAACAGGCTGGCAGAGTCAGCTGGATGGAACAAGTTCAGGGCAGCCTTGCGGCTCCGAGGATAGTATTTCTGAGGGGAAGGAGTGCGCGCGTGTGCGCATGAGCTGCTCAAGTCCACGCGCACGCGTGGGCTCTGCGGCCGCACGTGGACAGCTGCTGGGAAACCTCCGAGCAATGACAAGGCGTGGTGCGAGTCCCCAGGAACTGAGGGACAAAGGAGGCCACCTAAGATGGAACAGGCACGAGATCCTGGAAGCTGGCGCGGAGGATGTAAAGTACAGCACAGGGAATAAACAATGATAGTCTGATCACTATGTATGGTGTCAGATGGGTCTGAGATTTATCAGGATGGTCACTTAGTAAGTGATAGAATGCCTGATCACTGGCGTGTACACCTGAAGCGAATGTAATATTGTATGTCAACTGTCATTGAAAAATAAAAAATGATTTAAAAAAAAAGAAGTGCAGTAGTGAACAGACAGACATTGTCACTATCCTCACAGAACTTAGAGTCCGGCTCATTTTTCGTTTAGTATTTATAAAAAACCAGCAACTCCCTGTGCCTTTCCTCTGTGGTGTGATTTACCTATAAGCTACTCCGCAGGCCCTCTGCTGCCAAAGCCACCCCTGCTCCTTTCACAGCCTCGCACCCCTGGACATAGCACATGAATTTTGTTTCTTGTCATGATTTCCTCTGCAGAAGAAAAAGGCAGCCACTCTGTAGTAGAACCTTGTTGAAAGAAAAAGACTCCACATTTTGCTGACAGAATAGTTACATTTCGAAGTTGCGGTAATCAGGTGAAAATTGTTTTCTTATGTCAAATCGAAGCTAATAAATGTCGTGTATTGATTATGTGACTATTCAAACCACTTACAAAGCCTGATTTTTCTTAAAATGTAAAGAAAGGAAGATAAGAAGTTCTGAAAGTCTGATCTGTCAGGCTGTGAAATTTGTCAGCAACCCCTTCAATGTTTGGTTATAGTAGGAAGGTAGATGGGACAAAATGAGGATTACTAAATAATAAGTCACTTTTATGGAGTGCTTATCCTGTACTATGGAATGGCCTAAGAATTTTACAGTGTTAATAGTGATACAAAAACAACACATATTTATTAAGTGCCAACTATATATCTGGCCCTATTCTTAGCCTTTTCTAGCTGTTTACATTTAATCCTCAAGACAACAATATGAGATAGGTGGCATTATGTGTTCTTGTTTTTAAAATGAGAGCACAGATTTTGGAGGGGGCGAAAGAATGTGTTTTAAGGTCCAACTTGTAAATAATGAGGGTCAAGATTCAATTCCACATTTTTTTTTTCACTCAAAAACTGACATAATGAGCTCTTGGTAGATTTCTCTTTACTGAACAGTGCTTGTTTTCACTCTCTTTCAAACCCAAGAACTGGCCCAATTAGTGTAAAAAGTGCCTAGGCAGAGAGAGACCCTTGTTTAAGCACTTATATATTTTTGAACATTCCTTTGTGAGTCAACTTCAAGTTAGTGGCCATGCCATACCTCCCCTCTGAGAAAAGTATTCTTGCCATGCCTTCCAAACATTAATTGAACACCCCCCCACCCATGTACCAAGCCTGTGTGCTCAGGTTTATGGGCACACATTAAACTATCTGCAAGGAATTATAGATAATGCAACGATGGAGAAAAACCATTGTGACAGTTGTAAAACATGGTACCAAAACTTTCTGATACTCTTCCCATTGAGAGGTGAGGTCCATATCCTCTTACGTCTTGTGACTACCTGGACCAATAGAATACATGGAAGTGATCATCCCAAGGTTCCCAAGGCTAGGTCAGAAAAGGCCACAGTCACTTTGCTTAGTCTTCCTGGGACCCTTGACCTGGGAGAGGCCAGCTGTAATGTAAGAAGTCTACCCTGAGACGGTTCTGCAGGCAGGCCTCTGGTTGACACTTGCAGTAAGTAGACCACCCAGCCAACAGCTACTGTCAGTTGCTGCCTTGCAGATGAACTGTGGTGGGCAGCCAGCCCAGTGGGGCTTCACATGATGCAGAGCCGACAGACCTGTGACTGTAGCCATGAGAAAACCAAGCGAGCCCTTCCCAAATTCCTGGCTCACTACAACAAAATGATTGTTCCAAGCCACTGACTTACAGGGATGGCTGTGCTAACTACCGTAGTCAAATTCGCACACAAAATGTCTAAATTGTCAAGCTTTGAAACCAAGTATTGTGTAGTTTAAGGTGTTTCTTTTAAACTATTTTTTTTCCTGAAAGGATCAGAGCTTACAATCTGAATATATTGGATTGTGAACAGTGGTCACTTAATTTAAGATAACATAAATACTAAATAACATATTCCATGTAGATGGTTTCTGTATGCATTTAAAAATTACCAGTATGCACTGTAATTATTGTATGATCTTTATTCCCCAATTTATCCTTCCTTTTTGGTTCATCAAAAGCATATGAAATAGGTTAAGCTGGACATTTATGCATTACCTGCAGAGTAAATTTTAAATGTTGGAAAACTTTAAATGCAGGGAAGGGGACTCAGTCTTATGTTATATTTATTATTACAAATAGAATTAGCTTCCTAATCTTGGCAGATAAGTAAAGGCAAACAGAAAACTCTGCTGTTTTAGAAATTTAATCCTATCAGCCATACCACCCCCCCCCCCCAACTCCAATTACTTTTATATATTCTGGGGCATTATAATTTAATAGCATATGGAAATTGTAGCAGTTTTTATTGTAAATACCATTTATGCTGCTTCCCTCAACTGGCTTTGTGGCTGTCCCCAGCACTTCTCAGAGAATCCATGTGACAGATTTGCAAACTGTTGGCCATTTTGATAACTGGGTTGAGAGTCATGTCTCTGAAGTAGTAGAGGAAATCGACCTCTTTCTGAGAGCCTTGGATCTCTTTTTCACTGTTCTCTCTCTCTCTCTCTCTCTCTCTCTCTCTCTCTCTCTCTCTCTTTCACACACACACACACACACACACACACACACTCCCTATAAAATGTTATCCTGAGTGAGCCACTGAGGTTATGATATTTAGTGATTCCCTTGATTACTATCCCGAGTCTCTCTCTCTGCTTCCACACTAGTGAAAATATCCCAATAAATGTTGATATTGGAGGCAGAGCACGCCAAAATGCATCATTCAGGAATTCATATGGAACATTATTGTTGCAGTTGCTCCTATAAGCGATGCTGGTCCTAACCCATTTACATAAAAGTTCAGAAGTCTTTGAGATAAAAAATAGCCTGTGTGGTAAAAAAGCTCCTTCATTTGATGTTCGAACAATTGGCACAAAACGATTTGCGGTTCATCTCTCAACACTGATCTGAAGATATTAGGCTCAAAGTGATCCTAATCAAGACTTAAATTGGATGGGCTCTCCTGGAAAGGAAGCGCCGCTGGTGGAATGGAAGGACCGGAGGCAGGGCTGGCGCTGCCTGTCAAGGTCAGGCTACAGCTTCCTGCAGCCGCTCCTACACAGGCCTCCCGTGTTCTATATGCTTCCTGCCTCTGGTGATCTTAGTGAAAACAGAGCTGGTGTTCCCTTAACACCATTTCTTTGGTAATTATTCAATCCTGAGAGTTCACATTGGTTATCTTTAATAATATGATTCTCCCCTTCTCCCTCCTTATTTTATGAATATACTTGTTTTCTTAGCTAAGGTAGACTCTTAGATTAATTCCCAGTGCACACCTGTCCACATACATATCAAACTGGGCAAACCACTGACCTGTGTGGCCTGAGAGGTCTGAACCTGAGAGGGAATTGTGTTGAAGTGTCAGAAAGATACTTCCTAAAACCTCTGTTATGGAGAGCCAGTGAGCAGAGAGATGCAGACGTTGTTCAGAGAATCGGCACATATGAGGAGCTGACCTCTGTTGCATGTCTTCTATGCAATAAAGACACCATGTTCGCTACTGAATAAGTTGTTTGGTCCTCAACGCAAGCGCAAAGGTATGATTCCCACTTCTGCTGTTAGAAAATTAAGGCTCGGAGTAGCTGCTGGCCCTGCCCAGTAGCCAAGTTGTGATTCTGAATCAGAGCTGTCTGCTGCTGAAGTCTGTTTCATACATCTGATTGACTTACTCTCACCCACCCTTTTCCGTCTGCCTGGTGCATGAGACACATGGAGGTGTCCCTGAGAACTGTGTGTAAATCAATCATTGCTAACAGTGGGCACTAAGAGGCCTGGCTATTTAAGCTCTTACAAACAGGGAAGACCTTGAGTAAATCCTTTTGAAAAGTGAGAATGTCATCCATCAATTGAGCAGAAACTTACCGAGCAGCTTCTTCATGCCAGGAGCTGGACTTTGCTCTGATTCCGGTGGAGCCTGCTGTCCGATGGAGGTGCCAGGATTGGGTGGTGAGGGGACTGGGTAGGGCAAAACCCCTGGAATGATTAGAATAGTTGCATGCCGATTCACTTGATCTATAGCTTTGGATTTTCACACATTAGCTTAGTTTTTAAACAGGGAGTAAAACTTAAAACTCCTGTGTAGGCTAGAAGAGAGTTTTAAGGCAGGGCTCTGCCAAATGTTTCAAAACCTTAATATGGATGAGTCAGGGCCCAGATCCTCACAGCAGACTGTTAGCTTTGCAAGGCCGATGATTTGTGAAGGCCGGCGGAGACTGTCTGGACTGAGTTTAATCCAGAAGGTCTTGAAGATGCTAAAGCCAAGAGATGTGGATTTTGAAAAGTTACAGCTCTGGGGGCGAAAGGCCGCTCCTGGTTTCTAAAGGCAGACGGAATCGGCTGCATTTTATATGAGAAATAGCACCATCAGTAGAGCCAGCAATTTGGGCAGTAATTATATTTCTTTTCCTTTTGCTTCAGTAACTACTGGCAATGTATATCAATCAGGGGGGGAAACTACAAAGAGAGATAGGATTCTACCTTGATGGAATTTTTCAAAGGAAGTAAAAGCAGACCCTAATTCCAAGCATAACTGAGTGTTTAATGTCAGCTTAATTCATGCTTTCATTTCTATATATGTACCCTTCACAGAGGGGCTTTTGGAGTTTGCTGGTGAACCCTTCATAGCAAAGCAGGTCTCTACTTCTGCTTCCCTAAGAGGTCTTGGCCTTTATTGGAGGAGTTACCTCCATGGCTGGAAGGTCTACCCTAGAAGGACCTTTACATGCAATGAAAGCTAAAGACAACCTTAGTCCAGACAGACATGGTGGCTGGGAGCATGTGATCTCTGTCTGTGATTTAAATGGGTGATTTTGGCGAGAGAATTTCCAGTTCCAGGAGATGGGCAGTTTGAAGTCTTTGGAATCTTCCAGCAATTTGACAAGAGGCTTGAGAAAACCTTCTGGTAATTAGGAGAAAGCTTTTAAGAAATAAAACCTAAAAAGACCCACTTTAATTTTAGGGCACGGCTGTTCTGTTGTTTTTGGTAAGATAAGATGAAGGTCAGGAGAGAGAGGAAGTGATGGGCAGTCTTCACTGGTCCTTGCACAGTACCGTGAAATACTGTTTCCACAGAGGACCAGGCACGGCAGAGTCAGGAGGGCTCAAGCTTCTTTCCTTATCTGTCTGCCCGGAACCAGGCAGCCAGGGCTCCAGGGCTACCTTCTGCCTCTCCCCGAGGCATCAGCCAGACAAGCTGGTGCTTGAAGTGTGGAAGGGCAAAAGCCACCTCCAGCCCAACTCTATAAACAACAGGACCATTTAGAGTTCCGTAAAAGCCCACGATAAAGCACTTTATATGCCAGGACGTGGTAAACTTTGGATAAGACTGTGTTCCACTTACATTTTCTCTTATATAGTGCCTTCCTCATCCACACAAAGGCTGATAATGTGCCTCTCACATTTCCTCTGGCGTGAGTGTTATGTCAGAATGCGAAGACAGCTCACTTATGAAACAGTCCTTCCCTCTTAGTTCAGTCATTCCTGTAGGTGGTTGCTGTAGAAGATGGATTTTTTTTTCCTAAAATAACGCAAAGGGGGTTGTTTGAAATTTAGAAAGCAGAAACCCACTTATGTGATTAAATATGGATTATAATCAAGTTGGTGAGATACAAAGTTTGCTTTTGATTTTCTCTATAAGAAATGGAGATTTTCCAGAATCTCTAAGGAGGAAGGAGAGGGGAGCACGAGGTCGGCCTTGATACTTCCTGACACACATCCTTAAATGCTCTCTTTTTAACATGCCTAACGTGTCTCATTGCACCAGGATTCACCCAGGGCGTCTGTTTGTATATTAAAATGTTAGAGAACACCAAACATCATTTCACGGTGCTATTGAAAGCTGCATAGTGCTACTTAGGCTAAAAAAAAAAAGACAACTTGAAACCTCTTTCCTTTCACTATTTTGTTTTAAAGCAGTCAAACCAACAAACAAACTCAGACGTAAAGAGGACATTGCAGTTTATAGTGTTCTGGAAGGTCAGTGGCTATCAGTTACAGCATCTCAGCCGTGTGCCAGAAGATTCTGACCTCATGAGGTGTACCATGAAGATCCTGTGTGCTTTAAACAAGCTTAACTAATAACTGTAAGGACCCCAGATAGAGCATAAAAGGGAAATGGACCCCTGTGGGAAATAGATTAGAAAATCCTTTATGGCTCTCCAAAGTGTGGGTCGGCTTCAGGCAGGGAGCAGAGAAAGCGCTGACGGCTCCCCACAGGGAGTACATGGGAGGAACTGGGAGGTCTCTCCTGCCATGGACACTGGCAGGCTTTGACTTTCCAGATAGGATGGCATGACGAGTCATTTGTCTTCCTTGGTTCCTTTCTAGGAAGGCTACATGTATGCCTTTGTCTGAATATTGACCATTTATTGCAGTCCTATGCCACTCTCAAGATTCATCCTATCTCTACCTCTCTCTTCTACTAGTAAGCTTTCCGTTCATACTGGCTGCCTCTTTACTAATTAGCCCAATGCTATTAAAGAAAAAGAAAGGGAAAAAGGAAGGCTAACCTGAGTAGTTCCAGCCTGCTTCTTAATAGCTCTGTGATCTTAGGAAAGTTCCTCCATCGCTCTGTGCCTCGTTTCCTTAACTAGGATGGAGCTAATATCTGCCTCAAGGTGTGAGGATCTGATTAAACAATGTATACAAAATGCTTAGCACAGTGTCTGTCACATAGCAAATGCTTAATAGTAGTTACTATACTAGTAATTTTGTTTTAAAAAGTCAGGTGAATGTTTCTTTGACTCACTTGTAAACCACAGAAACATTTCATCTACTGGCACTTGGTTATTCGGCAACCTCTGCTACTGATCATGAATGAAAACAAGTAAATAATGTATAATTTAAAATGTAAGCAGAAAGGCCTCTAAGTAGCAAAAAAAAAAAAAAAAAAAGAATCAAAATATATGTCCTTAGAACTATGCACTTTCCTCATGGCTTTTCCAGTTCTCATTCAGTTCTTGACTCATTTGATCCTATGTATTTGTATTTTACACATGATGTTTAACAACTGTGATGACTGACTTCTAAGCCTATAACAGATTAGATACAGCAGATTGGAAGGGAGAAGGACCCATAGAAGCAGCTACACGATGGGCAGAAATAAGTAATAACTCAATAGCAAGTAGAAGGAAAATCACTGAAAAAGGACAGAAAAGTCTATAAGAGCACAGGAATTCAGAGCCATTTAGTGGATGACACTGGTTTTGAAACCTTAGCCTGTGTCAAACCTGGAGGGCTTGTTAAAAACAGTCGCTTGACCTCACCCCAAGAGTGTCTGAGCCCATAGGTCGAGGAGGATTCTGAGTATATGCTGTTCAAATTCTCAGGTGGTGCTGCCGCCCTGGTCCACACCTGTGTACAGACAGTACCCCATCAAATGGTACGAGGCCGAATTTTCATGATCCAGAGATCAAGAAGAATGTTTAATTTTGTATACTGTTCTCTGTTTAAGGAGGCAAAAGGGCTTGTGATTCATTTTAGAAAGATATATTCAAAATAATTAATAGAAAAAGACAACTCTTTAGGCATCTCAAGAGGGAACTTTCAGCTATCAGAAGAGAGAGCTGTCCACAGTGATGCATTGCCCGAGACGCCTGGGCAGCCGAGTCTGCTGGGTGCTATTATAATGGGGATGGGAGGTATCTTTTCCCACCTGACAATGCTATTTGATTTTTTTGGAGGTATTTGTGTTTGGGTGATTACTTTGCTTCCTCCTCCTTTTTTTTTAGTGACTTTCTAGATAAAAAAGACTTCACAAACATGCTTTTTCTGCCATACCAACTGTTTGATTCAACTTAGCTCTCATAAATAGTTGAGCTTGTTTCAGTAACAATGTCAAAACACTGGGCTCTGTGGCAGTTGCAGATACAGGCACCATATTGTCACTCTCTTCTCAGTTCCCTTTGCCAGTCAGTGGTAATTTCTGCCAATTCCAAAAATCGTCTAAGGAACAAGTCATGGACCAAGGTGACTGCCTTGCTCGTGAAGACCATTGCCATTCTGAACATCAGATTTTAAGAAATGTTGTTAGGTAGGAAGAAGATGTGTTTAGATTGGCACACATTAATACTGGCCAAGGTTGTATTTTAATAACTGGGTATAAACTTGGCTGTTCCTTGACTTGAATCAACACATTGAAACTCTTGCATCATGGGGAACTTGGATCATTGTTTCGATTGCAGAAGTTCTTCAGAATTCTCTCCTCCCAGGCCTTCTAAGAACAGCATTTTGTTTCCTGCTAATCTTGGAGTGCTGGCTTCCTCCTCTACCAGCAGCAGTATGTTTTCTAACTGGAGAGAGAATGCAGCCTTCCATATCATAGTTAGGGAATTATTTTCATTAGGCAGATCTTGGGCTATGATAAATCTCCTTGGTGCACTGAGCTGTCTCACTTACTCAGGGACAGTGTTTTCTTCTGAGTCTAATTCTAGTACAAAGGGATGACTGTTCCCAGGGTGTTCACTGAAAAATGAAACATGGCTCTAGGGTTTGATGGCTGAGGAAGTCGGGGGAAAGAGGAAGTCTCCACATGTGGGTGCCACGTAGACATCACATCAGATGGGTGTGCCTCATTGTCACTACTGCCGATAGGAAGTCCAAGCCATCGCATCCTCGCTGATAACTTGGAATAAAAACAGCGATTCCTGGGACCACGCTGCTTATTCTTCCTGCCTGTTTAGCTGAGCAGATTATTCTCTTGCTGATATCATTGCAGCTGGAACCAGGACCCTCTGGCTGAAATCCAGGGGCATGTGTAGTTTGGATTTCTGTTTACATGTGATCCCGCTGATCACCGCATTAATACTGTAATTAGGATTAGGTCAAACCTTTTACTCCAACATGACAATATGAAGTACTAAGTACCATTATTTAAAGAGAATATTTAGGAACATCAAACTATTCTAACAGTGATGTTTTAGGTAGGCAATGGCTGAATTTCAGATGCTGTTTTACAACATTCATGTAGGATCTGATGCTCTCTCTAAGAGAAGTCCATAAATTAAGCAAAACTTGAATTTTCCTTTTAATTCCATGTTTGACTTGGAAATGCTTTACTGTGACCGGCCATGTCAGCGCTGATCTAACCCCGTTCAGAGGAATCTTTATGATGTTGTCTAGGATATCGGGGCAGGGTACTCGGGTTAAATTAAGGGAAGTTAGCCCTTTGCAGTTCACCGTTTTTCCTTGGATTTCAGGCTTGTGCTAATGCTGTCTGTGGTTTCTTGATGGCTTTACTATCCCTTTCCTTTTTTGCAAATCCCAGGAGACTCTTCCAGGCCGTTATTAGCATAAATAAAAATTGATATTGCTTCATAGATCACATCATATATGAAAATTTCAAGATCTTTTGAGTTCTCAATATCCTAACTATTTTGTTGGGGAGAAACATTTTGGCCCATGTTTTAAATGCCTCTCACATTCCCATGAGAAAAAGATGCATATTTGATCTTGCCACTGCAGTGTCGTAGAAACCCTGACCATTTCTGTAAAACTAACCAACCCTTTTATTTTCTCCTATCTCTTAGCCTGGTCTTTAACTCTTATAAACACACTTAATATCACCAAGGCCAGCTGTCATCTCATCCCCCTTTGTAAGGGCTAACTCCCTTCAGTGAGGAATATACTAATACAAATGTAGAAAATGTGATCTATATCAGACTATCTTCTGGCTCAGACATGTTACTGTCTTTATTGAAAATTTACCCATTTCTTTATGCATTTATTCTATCCTCTTAAAAATAATAAGTATTTATTTTATTTCCTTAATAATCAGATGATGAGAACGTCAGAGCATTTCTTCCTACCTTTGGCCTAAATCCCCAGTCAGCAGATGTTCCTAAGTACATTCTTTAGGAGCTATGTGGTATCTGATGTTTGAAAACTTTCCCATCCATAAATATGCTCTACAGTAGGGGACAGTGATTGCCTTAAGGGAAAGGAACCCCTTCTGCCACCAGGCATTTCTTCAGGGGTGTTTACCAAAACCCTCCTGTATTCCTGTGACTGTGTTTATTGAATACCTACTATGTTCCGGGGCTGTGCTGGGGATATTACAGTGAATAAGGAAGATGTTTTTCTTTCCTTCATCAAACTTAAAATCACCCTAAAGTTCTCGATACTATAATGACATCTATTTCTTTGTGGGAAATAATGAGAGTTGTTCTGGAAAGCACTGAACTCTGACTCTGCTCTACAATTAGAATTTCTAGGCAGCAGTGAAATCACAATGAGAAATAATTTCACCTGCACCGTAGCGTTGTTCCGCTCGCGCAGAAGAACAGATGATATTACAAGTGTTTTACATGCAGGATGCAGCTTCTCTGGGAAAACACAGCCCCAGACTCTGTGTTAATTTCTCTCATACCCTTTCTCTTCTGCCACTTTTTTTTTCTAACTGTGCTTGGATATTTTTTTTTTAATTGGGTCAGTAATGTGAAGATCCATGTTTAAACCCAAAGGATTAATCAGAAGAACAACTTGTTTATATGAAAACATTCAATGTATTGCTTTTTAAAGCAGCAAAAAGACATTTTTAAACAAACAAAGTGCTCAATATTAGGGAATACTGAAATGAAAATAATAGGAATACCAGAAAGTAAAATGTGCTGGTGAGCATTATGTTCACACACGGGAACATGAAGTAACATAACTGAGGCAAGCACAATACAAACACTATAAACATATGCAATGACAATAACAATCTTCCATTTCATATCTACTATATATCCATTCATTGACTGAAATCAAGCAGGAGTAAGGAAAGAATTACAGCCAATGTTAGTATCTTTTTCTTAGCAACCTTAGTAATCAACAAAAACAAAACTCGAAGGGCTTCTACTAAAAACAAAGAAAGCGTTGAACTGAAAACAAAGTTCTATTTTACATTTTAATAGAATCATACTTTATTTTCTCTTCCTGGTCCATTATGTATTGATATAGAATTTTAAAAGGGTATGGTACCTAATTTCTTAAATGAGTAACACTTCTCCCAAAGTCCACTTTTGGGTTTTTTAGAAAGACAGTTACATAAAGAGAAAACTAGAGTAACTCTACATTTATTTGGAGGTTAGGCTTACATCAACCTCACCCATGTGGTTTTAAAAAATAAAAATAAACATTATAAATAAAGACCTCTGAGAGGTGGGGGTACCCTTCACAATTAACCTGGGAGAGGCATGAGCCACCCTGAAATCCACAGCAGCCATCATGTGTAAAGTAAGAGAGCAGATTAGAAATCGTGTGAAAGCAAGAAGTGCAGAGAGCAGAAAGCAGGAAAAAGCACAATCTAAAAAGCAGACTTGGAGAGCTGGGGGGTGTGGCAGTTTGGGATCATTTAATGCAGGGTCAGAGTTCTACTGAGTTCCACACATCCCCCCACCCCAAGAGAATTGAGTAGCAGGCTATTATTACTAATAATATTCATAATGATGATCCTGTAATAAACCATCAAGGAGATGCTGTTTTCTGTTTAAGGACATATGGCTATAGGTATGTAATGTTATAGAAAGATTTCCATAAAAATACCTTTTATTTCAATGACTAAAACTTCAGTATCTGGATAACTGAGCTACACAGAATACTCTATTTCTCTTAATGCCAGATAAAGTGTATCTTAGACATCACTTTAGAACAGTCTTTTGCTGACCATTAGGCTATTCCTTTTATTTCTTCTCTTTTCATGCCAATAAATGGGCTGATTTGGTCATTTTCCTGTGGTTTCAAAAACAACAACAACCTTGTGTCAAATGGTCCCTGGAGTCTGTATAAGACTTTTGGGGCAGATTTCTTAGGACATGGTTTTTATTCATTGCGTCCATTTTTAATACAACTTTTTAGTTAAACTCTTATTAACAAATAAAGCAAAGTTTCACCTTCTCATTCTCTGCTCTTCAAAAATTAAATAGCTCTGCATGGTGACAAGGGACAAGACCTTGACAAGACCTCTAACTTGAGGGCAGTCACCATGATTTTACTGTGTTACAGCTTGGTTGTTAAGGGCCCTGGGTTTGGAGCTAGACTGCTTAGGTTTAAATTCTGGCTCTGTTACTAACTAGTCTTACTTAACCTCTGTAATCCTTCGTTTCTATCTCTAAAATATGAGCCCTAAGTAGAAGGGCTGTTGGAATTTGAAGTGCTTAGCTTAGTGCCCACACACAGTAAGTACTCAATAATTACAAGCTGTTATTATTACCCACTGATTTGTTTTATGGCCAGGAGACCTAGAACATGATTGAATCTTTTCTTAACAATTCCAGGAGAATATGAAAAGAAAACTGACATTAGCGGAAGGCGTACTGTGAGCCAGGCCTCAAAAGAGGTGCTTTTTTGAATTGATGTCATGACACCCTTAGAAAGCACTTGGGAAGCTGAGATTACTCCTGATTATGAACACCAGTTACTTTGCTAAGTGCTGTGTGGCAGGAACTGTGTGGCATGGAGGCTGTGTACACACATATAATAGGTGCCCAGCGCTTTCCAGAGGGTTCAGGATGAACCCCCAGGCAGCGTCCTGGCCACCCTTTCTTCCCTGTCAGTGCCCACCGCTCCCTGCCCTTACCACTGAGGCCACTGCCCCTGTTGCCCAGCTGATTCTTACTCTCTTTTTCTTCCTTCTCTTCCCTCCATGCACTTTTCTTTTGTGTGTGTTGTTGTTTGTTTCCTGTCACCAGCTCTTCATTTCTAGGCCTTTGAATAAAAAGGTTGGTCTTTTAAAGAAACTGAGAGCCAGTCAATGTATTTATTTCCTTTTCTTTCTTTCTTTCTTTCTTTCTTTCTTTCTTTCTTTCTTTCTTTCTTTCTTTCTTTCTTTCTTCCTTCCTTCCTTCCTTCCTTCCTTCCTTCCTTCCTTCCTTCCTTCCTTCCTTCCTTCCTTCCTTCCTTCCTTCCCTTCCTTCCTTCCTTCCTTCCTTCCTTCCTTCCTTCCTTCCTTTCGCTCGCTCTCTTTCTTCTTTTTTTTTTTTTTTTTTACAACAAACTGAACCTTCATTGGGCAGCAGGTGTTAAGTCCTAGAGTGTGGGAATTTCCCCGTGCCTGGGCCCCGGTGGGCAGTCAAAGGGACTTGATGACAGAACTTATGACTTGTACTTTTGGACCTTTGACTTTTCGAGGTCGTGTTTACATGTGGCTGAGTTGTCAGGGGTGATGTTTTTACCTCCGTAGAGGCAGTGGAATATGTGTTTCTAAGCTCATTTTGAACATGGGTTTCCCCCAGAATTCTAAAGGTCTAGAGAGCTAGATTCAGGATAAGCAATATATTAGTATAAGCATAGTTGTGATTTATTTACATCTTGTCGTTCAGACAGCTGATTAGTTAACCCAGCAACTTCTTTAAAAAGTTTTAAAAACAAACAAGCAAATAAACAAAAGCTATAGAAAACTGTCCCCAGGGAGCTGTCTAGCTAAGGGACAAAAAAATTATCTCTGCTCTGGGATCTTCTTTTCATATTAGTATTGGTGGTTTATCAAATATATTAAGTCTGCTTAAACCAATTCATTCCATCGTAATATGCCCATAGAATTGCAGCAAAAAGGAAACAAGTAGAGTTTTTGATGATCTGAGTTGTGAACGTGCCACCCCTGTTACTTTGAACCACTTCATTTTAACAAATAAATGAGATATTTGGGGAGGGGAATAGTGTTGGTAAGAATAACAAATTCTTGAGTGAGAAGGGCCTTTAGAGCCATGTGTTCTGACCTAAATAATCCAGGAATTCCTTCCACAGAATCCCTGACAGATGGTCATACACTTGTGTTTTGAATACTTTGTAGTGTCAGGAAATATGTTATTTCAAGAGGCAGTGTATTTCATTGTTGGACAGCTCAAGAGTTAAAAAGTTATGTTTTTTATAAATTCAGGCAAAATTTTAATTCTTGCAACTTTCACCCACTGATCCTAGAATATTTATTAAATATACTATACAGTTGGATTTAGCACAGGGTGACTAAAAAGCTGTCAAATGTTTGTTGAACCTAAGGCTGCCTCGCTGTTTGGTGCTGTGGAGGACACTTAAGGTTCTGAGCCGGTCCCTGTGTGTGGGGAGCTCACAGATGATTGAGGAGACAAGCTCACACATTCTAAATGAACTGACCAGGGGTGATCAGAGAACTGAAGATTGCCCCATACTATCACAGGTGTGGAAGTCTTAAGGGAAGAAGGTAGGGAGAGGGAATGAGCCTTGAAATATGAATATGGTTTTGCCAGGTGTGAAAACAGCAGTGGGCATAGGGTTTTAAGCAAATAATAAAGAGACCACTATCCTAATAGATTATAGTAATGGAAGTTAAGTTCAGTAAGAAGGATATGGAGGAACTTGAAAACTCTGAAGTCTTTAAATTAATTAATCACGTCCTTCATTACTGTTTTCAAATCATAAAAGTAATACATGCTTATAATAAAGATGCAAACAATACAGGAATGTGGTTATTAAAAAGTGAAAAAACAACAATTTACCTTTTCGCCCCTCTCACCATTCCCTAGACCTAACCACAGTTTTAACCACTGATGTATATTCTAGGCGTCCCCAAACTATGGCCCATGAGCCAAAATGGGCCCACTATCTGTTTTTGGGATGGCCCATGGGCTAAGAATGATTTCTACGTATTTAAATGGTTGAAAAGAAATAAAAAGAATAAGGTTTCATTAGATATAAAATTCAAATTTGAGTGTCCATAAATAAAGTTTTGAATCTTGTCAATAAAAATTTTATAGAATTTCATTTTCTCTCTTGTTACATAAATATCTATATAAAAGCCTCAATTTTGCCTTTTGCCGCCCCCCCCCCCCAAGCCTACAATATTTATTAAGTGGCCCTTTAGAAAAGATTTGCTGACCCTTGGTGATTCATTCAAAAAACTGTTGTGTAGATATACACAAACATGCATGTTTATGTTGTGGGTTTTTGTTGTTGTTGTGTTTTGTTTATAAAAAGAGGGATTGTCTGAACAATGTTATGGCAAAGTTCTTTAGATCTGAAACCACTGAATAAGAGCCACCATTGGTTGTGAGGGTAAACTGTGTGTAGAAGCCAGACAGCCCCAAGTGGAAAACCCAGGATCTGGAAATATGGCCCCTGTCACCGTCCCGGGGTAAAGCGCTGTGCTCCCAGCCTGGGTTACCGGCATGCAGATGGGAGTGGGAGCCGGTGTGAGACTTACCAAAGAAACAGTCCAAGGGGCCTGGTGAGTCACTGAAGGAGGTGAGGTGGGGAACACAGGGGCCCCCACTTCCAGGTCGGTGCTGGAAGACATGATGGATATTGGAAGGGACTGTTTGGAGAGCAAGTGTCGGCCTTGCTGAATTTGGAGGCTCTATCCAGCTCCATGAGGAGCACCCGTCAGTGCCATAGTTCATATTTGTCTGAGGGCTGCGTAACCCCTCACTGTGGATTCGCATCTTGTTGGATTTTATTAAATCAACCACACAGTATTTATTAAGGGCCACTTAATAAATATTGTGTGGTTGACTTAATAAAATCCAACTTTCACATTTTGAATGAGGGAAGTTCTATGTGCCTCTTTTCTGTTACATACAACTCGTGACATCCACCCATACGTTTAATGCTGGATATTAGGGCTTCATGGTAAAACAGTATCTGGGAAAGAAATGAATCAAATTTATCATCATTTACCTTCCTTATTAAGGGAAAAGAGTAGATTTAAGAATGTTTGGAGGGAAGGAGCCTCTCACTATCTAGAACATGTGGGGTTTTTGACGGACACGTGAGGCTGCCATTTCCACCCAGGGAACAGATGTCTACACGGGGGCCCCTGTGATTCATGGCACCATCACAGTGCTTTACTTTGCACACACAACACGAGTCTGTGTCCTCTTGTGTCCTGCCAGTGTGCAATTCTGTGAAAAGGAGGCAAAGTTTCAGTGTTATGCTGTTCGTTAGACCACATGGCTGGCTACCCCATAGCAGCTCCACCTTGTGGATTGTGTCTCGGTGGTGAGCCCGGGCGGCTCCTTTTCTGAGTATCCTCTGGGCGCTCATTTCCGTGTTAACATGTAAGAGAGTCAGGGAGCCACAGGTGGGGAATTTTAGCCTTTCCTTTGACTTACGTTTGAACCACGTCTGGGTTTTCCATAGGTTTTACTCAAGCCTCCTACATACTAATTTTTTCCCTTTACCCGTTTTGTGAAAGCAGCAGGTAAATGAGATCACAAAACTAGGAACTTTAAGGAGAAATATAACCAGAATACCCCCACAATTCCGAGGCACAGCACAGATTAACCCCAGGCCTGCGGCATCCCTGTGAGGTAGAGGCCACAGTGATTCAGAGGTTGCCTGGTGCCAGTGGGCCGGTGGCCAAGCCACGGGCTTGAAATCAGGAAGCCTGGTTCTTACTTCAGCCCTCCACTGGCTCGCTCTGTGCTGTTGCAAGCTGCACAGCTCCTCTGTCTTCCAGTTAGGAAATGAGAATCTCACAATTTAACATCCAACTATTCCAAGTGGGATGCTTGGGAATAAAAAGCAAAAATATTTGCAAAGCACTCTGAGCATTCCCAACGAAGAGTGACATTTGAATTTTCAGTTCCGCTCAATGTGTACCTATCTCGGTGAAGATTCGCTAGATATTCTTTGCCAAAACGAATCAAGCTGTACCTCCCGACCCATTACTTTTAGAATCACCCAGACTTCCTTCTTCTGGAACCTTTACTGTGGTTTTAAATACAGTGCCTATTTTGGGGGCACAGAGAGAAAATCATGGATTCTGTGAGTGACATTGTTTCTTATCCTTAATGGAGAAAAGAGTAATAGACTTACTGATATTTTTCATCATTAACACATAGGCATGTTTCTGTGCTTTCAGAAAAGTATAACCTGGACTTTCATAATTAAATGGGGTTTTTCTTCCTCAGTGGGAGGGGATTTCTGGGACCGGGCTAAACACATAAAGTAAAACAAATATGGATTCATTAACATGCTATTACAAAAGCGGAGCAGTTCCTAAATACCTGTACTGTACGAGTGCTTCACTGTCCTATTTTTGTCTGTAGAGGAAAAATTGAGCAGATATTGGACAAAGTTTTATTTTTCCCAGGATAATTTAATCAGCTATCCAGGAGGATGGTTAATAAAGTGATTTCACCTTAGTAGTGATTCTAAAGGAGCTGTGGGCTCTTATCAAACTATGTTTTCCCACCCCAGTGACTTGTGTGTAATCACTGTCCGAGCAAGTCTCGGTGGAGGGCTGAAGACCACTGGCCTCACGGGAGGTCCGAGGGACAGGTTCTGAGGCCAGCCAGCGAGGGAGGGGCTGGCCGTTTCCTCACTCAGGTGTGAGCCCACAGTAGTGAGAACTATGTTCAGTGGAGCAAATGGCTGCCTTTGTAGGTGATACCAGGTTGTACAGCCGTGCCCCGAGCAGTAGGTGTCACTGTAGTCAGTGGCTTTTCCTGCTCAGAGCCTAAGGGGTTAATTGGGTCTGGTTTAGTTGGGCTGATGGAGGCCCAGCTGTGCCCCCCGGGGTGTTGTCTTGGTCTCTAGGGCCCCAGTTGATCTTAGGAAAGGCCCCAGTCCATACTGAAAGGCACCGTTTTTCTGTAGGAAGGGAAGAAAGATACTTTCCCTTCTATATTTTAGAGTTTAAGGCTGGGTTGAGTTGGGGTGGATCAATAGGTCAGATAACCCTTCCAAAATTTGGTGGGGTGCCTAGGACAGAAGCCCTGTTATATGCAGGCGCTCAGAGCTTTCAGAACTTCTATCTGCATCCCTCTCGGAAATTTCCCTTTACCACAAAGGAGGCAAAGAAAAAACATCTCTTTCTAGCAGAGATGTACTTTTGCCACTTTCTACTCCAGAGAAGCTAAAATGGAATTTAGAAATAACTACTGTGTTGGCTAATTAAAAAAACAACACACCAACAACCTGTGGTTACTTGCTTTTTCAAGCACACCCAATTTTACTTCTTCTTGTCTAGTAGCACCCTGGTGTGAAAATGAAATAAAATCTAGGAAACTCACCGTAGAGTTTCAGATTCATCTGCTCTCTTCCTTTTTGCCTAGATAACCCATCTCTCTCCCCACCCACCACCCAGTGTGGTTTCTCCATCAAAAAAATACATGAAGGAAGTATATGTGATATACCTGGATACTCATTTAAAATACCTCCTGTCCAGTCTCTGCACTCCTCGCCACCTGCCCCCCCCCCGCCCCCCGCCCCGCCAGTTGGTTATTGCTAATGCCCTGAATAAGCCTTGCTCTTTCTGGTAGATATGGTAAGCTCAGACTGCTCTCA
>NW_005871049.1:12684608-12686415 GCF_000147115.1 Myotis lucifugus | reverse complement strand
CCCCCCCCCCCCCACAGGGGGTGTTTTCCCCTAAAAAAAAAACTAAAGAAAGAGAAGGTTGGGTGGGGGGTTCTCCTTTTAAAAAAAACGCCGCCAAAAAGAAAGGCCCCCGCGAAGCTGACCCTGAAACGCAAAACAACCCCCCCCAGAGGGGGTAAATAAAGGCACAGTAAAGAACCTCCTTTTTTTGGTTAGATTGGTGAATGGGGATTTTCTTTTTTTTCCCCCCCCCCCCCCCCCCCCCCCCCCCCCCCCCCGCTTCTGTCTCCCTGACTGAGTGGCTCCCTTTTAAACCATCCGCACACTCCTCGCTGAGCCAGGTGGGTTGCTTCCTGTCTCTCCAGCTCGCTGTTGCTAAGTGAGAGGCACCATATCACACATAAAGCTGAACCAATAGCATCCTGACCCCCATAGGCTGGTAAAAGCTGAAGAAAGAGACTCCCACAGTGTTGTCTGCGGCTGACGGGTCCTCCCCCCTCCCTCTCCCCTCCCACCTTTTCTTTTCCAACAGGAAGGGGAGGTGGTGAGGGAGATGGTAGGAGGAAGAGGGAAGAAAGAGAATGGGGGAGGTGAATCCTAATATGCCTTGCTGTACTTGAGATAAATGCCATTTTTTCTTTGTGAAGAAAAGGAATGGTGGCTTCTCTTGAGCAATCAGGGACCAGAGGTGCACTTCTTTCTGCCCCCAAAACTGCCTGTGTTGTCACAGCTCAAACTCTGAATAAGACGTCTGCTACCTGCATCAGCTTTCTCCTCTCTCTCTCTCTCTCTCTCTCCCCCCCTCCCTCCCTCCTTTCCTCCCTCCTTCTCTCCCTCCCTCTTTCCCTCCCTTCCTCCCTCCCTCCCTCTCTCCCTCCATAGCTATGAATCTTTTCATTTTTTAAAATCCCCACAGTTTTGCAGATCTTGGCACTCCTGTTCTTTCTTCCTCTCACCTCTCCTCTTTCCCATCTCACAGTGTTCTCCCATTCCAGAATGCGTGTTCTTACATGTAAAAATTAGCAAAGGGTATTTCATCTACGGTCCTGTGGAGGTAGTCATCAGAGCATCCTGGGGAATTGGACAAGACAGGAGGAATATTTATAAAGGCCATTAAAAAAATCACCTGTTCAGAATGTCCCCATCTTTGGCAAGGTCTGTACAAGCACAGAGCGCAATGAAGGGCTGTTCTTAACTGGAAAACGGCCAGTGTAGACACCAGTGGTGCAGTTGAGATTATACAGAGGAAGTGACATTTCTCCTATAATTACCTGGATATTTTGGGCAACATCAGACCCGAGTTACCTAGGTAATTATGACTTCGTAGATCTGACCTTCGAACAAAACAGATTCCAGTGAAGTTTTCCATGGAAAATGTTTGCTATCTTTGGTGATGAAAGCAGGCAAGGCATCCACCGTTTCTGCAACCACATGAAGTCCAGTTCCAAGCAGACTTTTCTTCGGTTTGATGCCCAGTAGGTTCCCAATAAATTTCTCCTAACCTCTTGGAGATGGCTTTATTATTGGCTGCTCACGTGCCATTCGAAAAAAATAACCTGTGTTTATTTCTCAGTTGAGGGTATTGTGATTCTCTGTAACCTATTCCTAGGTTTCTTGTGTTTTGGTGGGATATCCCTGGTTAAGCTGTCCATTTCCCTCAAGAAATTTTCCTTTTATACTTGAAATACTAGCCTACTCCTGGACCTGAAATCCAGTCCACTTCCTCAGCACCACACAGAAAAGTGACCATGCCACCTCCTTTTGCAGCATTTACAGTAATCTTTATCTTTTTTTCTTCTTTGGAACCAAAACTAAAATGTTTTCATGA
>NW_005871049.1:12653165-12683901 GCF_000147115.1 Myotis lucifugus | reverse complement strand
ATACAGGCCCCGGTGCTTTGGCAAGTAAACCTGCCCCGATCAGCTCTTCCTGCTTCTCGCCTTCTGGTTGGAATTCTTCTTCCTTCAAATCCCTGTTGCACCCCCACCTCCGCTGCCCCAATGTCCTGCCCCAGCCAGCCAGGCACAAACCCCTCTAACTTCCTCAGCACTTTCCCCAGATGCGCACTTGTCTGACCTTCTTTCCAGACATTAGTTATGACTTCTCTGCCCCAGGTACCGGACACATCCTGTGTTCTCCCCGCTCTGCCCTTGCTGAAGCTGGGGGGTCCCTCCCAGACTACTGCTCCCCCCCCCAAGCTCTCCCGGTGGAGACTGGGCCCCGCAGTCCCTCTCAGGATCCGTAGTGAAACTTTGCTGTCAGTCTCGCCCACGCAGACTGCATCTTCCAGCCTAGGAAGCACCAGAGCCTTTCTCCCCGCCTCTTCGTTAGAAACTGCCCGTGTTCTCAGTTGTACTTGCTGTATTCTTGGTCCCGCCAATAGATCGGAGGCGGGCAGTAACCACTCCCTGTGCCCCACCAGCCTCCCTGCAGAGCCACCTCAAATCTAGGATTCCATACAGATGGCATTTGCCCTGCAAACCCAGAGTCAAGACAGTCTCCCAAGTGCCCTTTGGGTCAGTGGCTAACCCTAAACTCCTTTATGAAACTGTATCCTCCCCACTGGATTTTAAGCTTCCCAGGGCCCATGTCTTCCCCATCCTCCTGTTTCCTCACGTACCCAATGTCAGTGCCTGGTACCCAATGTCAATGCCTGGTACCCAATGTCAGTGCCTGGTACCCAATAGGCACTGAAATATGCCTAATGAATTGCCTCATCACAGAGCCCAGGAAACCTTAAAGATGATGTCTGCAACTCTCCGGGTTTTCAAATATGTGCAGAAAAGAATGGACTTTTATGTGACTATTTTAAGTCAGATCACAATGTCACGGAGTTCAGCTAAACATTGTTTACCCACCAGGAGAGGGGAGGTGATGATACAGCAACAGGTAACCCCCAAATCTTACTAGTTTAACATCACAAACGTGTAGTTCTTCCTCATGTGTGTTGCGGGTTGATGGAGAGAGGACGGACTCTGCTTATCGTTGTCGCCCAGGGAGTCACTGTGACCAAACTAGCCACTATCTCACACCAGAGGCTGTGCCGAAGGAAAGAGAGGTCCGGAGGGTCTAACATCAGCAATTTAATGTTCCAGCCCAGAACCGGCACCTGGGACTCTGTTCACAGTTTATGCACCAGAACTGGCCACAGGATCCCACTTCACCACACAAGGGCCAGGAAGTGCACTTCTGCGTGTGCCTGCAAGATAGCGGCCTGGAGATATTTGGAGGAGAGCATGAAATAAGTCCCACATTTTACTGCACACGCAAAGGTTTTTGGAGGAAGTTTCTGTTTACTACTATGTGTGGCAACGCAGAGAATATTCACATAATTCCTCTCTCTTCGCATGTAGTATTCTTTTCTTCACCAACCAAGGCAGATTACTGTGCTAAATCCAGGAGACTTGGCCACGGCAATTCAGGGATAAACGGTTCTGTTGTCTCAAAGTATAAAACAGAGGACTTGCCCATTGTTTACACTTCTTCAGCTGCTCTTACCAATACTTCAGAGGCTCTTCTGATGGTAAGTTATACCCAAGGCACCTATCCAAGGACTGCCCCCAAATTCACCTGGAGTGTTGCCCCTGTCAGGGTCATAAAAAATCAGTACAAGGTTTTATAAATTTAGCCTAAGAAATTAGCCAGAGTGCTTGCAAATATTACATAATAGCTGCATTATTTTTCACAGTAAAACATTGGAAACAGCCTAAATGTCCAACAATGGAGGATTAGCTTTTCTAGTTATGATATGTAGAAAATGGAGTATGCGCAGCCATTCAAATGATATTTTTGAATAATATTTAGTGAGATTGGAAAAAATGTTCGCCACATATTGATTGCTACGTTTTTAAAAAGCCGGCACTTCGAACAGAATAAATAGCAGATTCTGCTTTTTAGAAATGGGTTATAACGGAAAGAAAAATACTAATATAAAATATTCAAAATACTAATGGGAACAGGGCTTGTCTCTTTGTGGTAATATTATGAGTGGTTTTTGTACTTTTTCCTTGCATTCTTTTTTTCCAAGTAAGCAGGAATGACTTGTGCATAAGGAGATCATGTGAATACCTCTGGCCTTAGGCATGTTGATTTCAGGAAACAGGGGTGGCATTAGGGCTATTAGGGGAGTAGATGGAATCGGAGGCACACCGATGACTCTCTATATGGTGGACTGAGCCTGGTGCCAAGACAGAGGTTCAGAAACAGACTTCCTGTGGCTCAGGAGACAGTGTGACGTCAGCTCCCACTTGCCCAGCCACCGGCATTTGACCATTCCTTCTGCCGAGGCGCTGTCTAGATCCTTCTTGGCATTTTGACTTGACATTTCACAGCCGCTGCAAATCCACTAAGCAGGGACATGACACTGGCACTTTGAGGCCACTGGTAACACTTGGGTTTGTAAAGAGATGCTACCTTTGCTGATGTAGCAAAAAACTGGCACGTATTTATTTGGGGCTGATACAAACCCTTGTGAAACAGGGGCCCATTCTGGAAGAACTTGTAACACTCATTCATCCTGTGTTGTGCACTGAGCTATAATGCCATAGCTGTCATCCACTCTCAATGAACAATTGTCATATTGTCAATCCACAGTAATACGGAACAATTTTCATTCCCCATGTTGAAATATCGCCATTGTAATATAATTCAGTTCATATTAACAATGCTTTGATGACAATTCTTTTCCACTCCACCCTTCAGCCCTCCCTCTCTCCTTTTCTTAACCAGAGGGAAATGTATTTTGACAATATCTCCAGTGTTAACGGTTTTCTGCTTTTAAAACAGTAGGGCCCCGTAGCCCTCATTGAATCTGCAGAGAACACACCAATCTATTTTTTTTTTTTTGCTTTTTATAGAACTATCCTGGGATTTGGTAGTGCCTTCCCTAGAAGAACGAAAAGTATTTTTACCCATTTGACTTATTATTAAGACACCCCCCCCCATGGACAATGAACATGCATTATTATTCTTCCCTTTATTTAAGGATCATAATTAGAACTCAACTCTCTTCACTTAAGGGTTTACAGTCTGTTCATTAGAAAAGACTGCTTATGTTTTGAGTATTAATGGTGATGGCAGGAGCTGTTTACATGGAGGAATTAACTACCCTAATGAATTTATATTCACTGATTTTCCCTAGAGGGGAAGTTGCTTCTATGTCTGAGTGAGTCTTCACCAGTTTTCAAGGTACTTTCCTGTCACAATAGGCTATTTTGAGCTGATTGAGAGTGTTATCTTCGTTGGAATTTTCCCAAGAGCTAAATCTAGGCAGGCACACTTGATTTGATTAAAATACACTGTGCATAGGTGCATGAGCTCTCCCAGGGACAGCGCTGCAACTTTAAAATCAAATAAAAGGTATTGTCTGTTGGACGCATTCACTTTTCTCAGTTTTTAAATTCTTTGCTGGCCCTCACACTTGCCCCAAAATACGTTGCAGAATGTGGGGAGTTGGTGAGAGTTCGGGGAAGGGAGGAAGTTAGATGTCAAAAACCACCAGAAAGTTTTGTAAGGTCACGGATCCTCCCGACGGCTGCTTGGAAAATGTTAAGGTGTTGCTTTCCCGAGGCCTCTTCCTCGGCATTCTTGTGAACCAAAAATCAGGGCTTCTGAAGCAGTGTATTTCTCAAATATAGGGAAACAAAATGGAAACTGGGCGAGGAAAATAATTCTGTCTGGAATCCGAGAGTTGAGGAGAGCCTTGGGTAAATGAGGATAGATTTAACAGACGACATGTCTGCATCCATCAATGAAGGCTGGAGAAATGAAGAGAGAAAAGGGGTGAGAAGCAGAGGAGAGGGAGGAAAAATACGTGCATAAAATACGCATTTCATATTTAAATTGTCATATGCCTGGTGCGATCGTGCATGTTGGAACAAATTGAGTAGTTTGTCTCTTTGTCCCCAAAGGTAGCCCTGTTTTTTTCAGACTTGGGTCCCTCCTTGCTTCTGAGCTTTTCAGGGCATTATACCACCCAAGGGTAGACACCTCAGGGATGTGAAGTACAAGACTGTTACTCAACAGCTTGGAACAGGAAGCGGAGACCCTGCCACTAACTGAAACTTCACAGTTCATGTAAAGTGTGTGCCCACTTGGGATGCTGCCAGAGCCCAGGCCAGATCTCTCTCCTCCAACAGGAAGCACCGGGGCCCGCAGGAAGCCCCGCAGTCGCTGCTCCCAGGCCTCACTGCCTCTGTGCACGGAACCTGCGCGACTGGGTCAAACAACTGAGACCTCAACCTTAGTTTTGACTTTGCCCCTTTAAAATGGAAGACTAGATCAGGGTGGGGGAGGGATGTGTGTGAGGCATGTTTTGTGGACCCATAGTTGTTCATAAGGCAATTCTTTGTGGTATGGACCAGCTCTGCCAGCAGCCTTTAAAGCCACAAGTTAGGAACAGTGAGCACAACTTTTGCATTCGTTTTTTTCATTCATTCTTCATTCATTCCCTCCCTAATGAAATGGGGGTGTCTTAATAATAAGTCAAATGGGTAAAAATACTTTCAGTTCTTCTGGGTAAGGCACTCCCTAATCCAAGGATCTGTAATAATAAAAGCATAATATGCTAATTAGACTGGACGTCCTTCCGGACAAAGCGGGGCTGCTAGGGAAGCCTGGGTCCCTGGTGGCAGAGGGAAGCCGGTGCCGGCAGCTGGGGGAAGGAAGGCCTATTCTTGCATGAATTTCATGCATCGGACCTCTAGTAGTACTATAACAAGAAAAAAAATAGTAGATTGAAGGGCTATGGGTCCTACTGTTTTAAAAACAGAAAACTGTTAACACTGGAGATATTGTCAAAATACATTTCCCTCTGGAATCAGACAGCTGGGTTTGAAGCCCAGCTCTGCTACTTCCTGGCAGTGTGATTTGGGCACACCACTTACCTCTTATTAGTAAAACGTGGATAATAATAATCGCTACTTCCCAGGAGCTTTGTGAGGATGAAATGAGTTAATATGTACTTCCAAACAGCACCTCACACCTAGCAAGACCTTAGTAAAAGTTAGCTCTGTTATGCATTGATCTCATGAACAAGAGACAGCTACCCATATAGTCTTACTCAGATCTCCTCTAGCTAAAGGTCCCTCGTGAAATATCAAGCTCTCTGGAGGATGGAGTTGCCACATTCCCTTTAAATTTTGGAGGTATGGTTTCCCTTTTTATTTATCTTTGTATGAATCATTTTTTAAAGAAAATAAATATCCTCATCTTAAATAGTGCTAGAGGTGAGACCACTCCTCTGACTGTTTGAGGGAGGGGGGATGCATTGCCTTCCAGTCCCTCCACTGGGAGTAGCTGCCCCTCCTGCCGTTCCCTGTCTCCCTTTCTCTTCTCTTCCTTCTCGGGTCACTATCATCGTCCTACCTCCGCCCTACTCCACAGAGCAAAGGTGTCCACGCTCTTCAAGACTCACTCCCAAAATAGTGTCATTTGCCTCTCGAATCAGGATACCTCAGTATGCATTTGTATAGAAACGCGTTCATATTATCGGACATTAAATAACTTCTGTCTGAAGAAATGATGTCTTTCTTTAAATGTCAGGCATATAAAAGTTTAAAAAATATTCACACTGCACCATACCACACAGTGATTCCATGGCGTCTTCCATGAAAGTTTCATAGAATGCATTTTAGAGACAAGCAGAATGGATCAAACACTCGCTAAATAGTAATTGAAGTTCTGTTCTTTCAGGGACTTGAGTGGAATTAAATGTATTCCCTTAGATTGTCATAACGTCTCCAGAATAGAAGGAGGGTAATATTTTATGTTTATATAATAGTGGAAGAAGACTATTATTATGCATAAAATATATATTGGAATCCTATTTAAATCAGTGAAGGGTTCATTTCTGACACTGATTCCCATATTCTGGCAGGATAAGGTCACAGTGAAAGACATAAAAATAGCAATTGTTCTCTGTGCAAATTAACATTTTCATTTTTCACAAAATGATGATGTGCTTTTGTTAAGCACTTTACCCTGCATATTGTTGATTTTTGGAGGGGGTGTGCTTTGCCGTTTCTAATTTCTGTTGAACATAATATTGGATATTATAACCCTAAGGTTAGGCCCTAGCCGGTTTGGCTCACTGGATAGAGTGTTGGCCTGTGGACTGAAGGGTCCTGGGTTCGATTCCGGTCAAGGGCACATGCCGGGGTTGCGGGCTCGATCCCCAGTGTGGGGTGTGCAAGGAGGCAGCCAATCAGATTCTCTCTCATCATTGATGTTTCTGTCTCTCTCCCTCTCCCTTCCTCTCTCTGAAATAAATAAAAATATTTAAAAACACACACTAAGGTTAGAGGAAGGAGGGATGGACAGGTTGATGGGCATCAAACATATAAACCTCGCATGGGAGAGAAAGTAGCATTACAGGTGGGAAGAACTCTCAATCCTCTGCCTAGATGTGAGTTTTGTTTATAAATTCTTTATAGAGGCTGCAAACCACACAGGACAAGGACCTCCCTCTCAGGAGTTTAGGTACGTTTCGAGGAGTATCTCCTACGTTCAGTGTTTCTTTGTTTCCCTTTTGTCTCCTACCCAGTATCCGTTCACGCATTCAGATGATTGGAGATGCCCTCAACGCTATGGTGGAGTAGGAGTAGAAAGGAGAATGAAAAAGCGTTCCTACCCTCAAAGGTCTTATAAGATCTCTCCTTTCTTCTCCCTCTCCCTCTGTCTTTCTCATATGAAACTAGACGTTAGGCAATGCCCCTCCCATTTTCCTGGATCTTTTCTACCCTGAACTTTCAGTTCTGGAGTGCGTTACCAGTGTGCCCACCTATGTCTGCACTTTCCTTGTGCCCTTGTTGAGGGTCCATCAGTGTGTGTGTGTGTGTGTGTGTGTGTGTGTGTGTGTGTGTGTTTGCCCACCTGCCCCAGCAGTGGCAAAGGAGTTGCCCTTTACTTTCATATGTGTTTCCTTTTGGGGTGGCGGGGCAGTTGGCAGTGGTGATGGTAGAGTATATTCGCTCTTGAAAGGTAAAAGAGAAAACCTCAGAGGCATTTTATGGCAGTGTGATAAGTCCTCCGTAGCAGGGTGGCTCTTGTTTTTGTGTGTGTTACACAGGGACAATCCACGGAGGTGTCCCTTTTGTGAAATTCCTGCCTGGCCTTGTGTTCAGGAAGGACTCCTGAGCAGGAAATGCAGAAATGGGCAGCATAGGGGAGTCATACAAGTAAACGAGCAGTGACAACACAGCATGACAAGGGCGGTGTGAGGGCTGTGCCTAAAGTGCTGAGGGGCCAACCCCAGCAGATTGGGGAAACCTCTGAAGGGGGTGAAGTCACCTCCAAGGTCAGGGCCTGTGATTCAGTGAGTGCGGATGTTCCCACCAAGGCAAGGCGTGTGCTCAGACCATGTGCTTGAGAGAAAAGATCGCCCGTGCAGTCACCTGGGCTGGTGGGCTCCCGGGGAGATAGGCATGCAGGTTCCCTAGGGGCATTCCAGCAGGCAGGTTACTCAACTTACATGAGTAACCATCTCAGCCCCATCAGCCTCACCTTGCTCTCCATTTGGAATTCGCTCTTCTTTCCGTCATCCCCTCAGACTTCTTCCGAAGGAAGCCTAGGACTCTTGTTTACTTTCCATCGTTTGCCTCAGTGGTATTCCTGCACATGTGGAAGTGGCCCGTCATTGCCATTGTCATCCCAAGAGCATCTTCCCAAATAACAGCTGCGCTTGTGTGGACCCATCTCTGTTCTGTGCGCTTTATGTAGACTAACTCCTTTAATCCTCACCACAATCCTGCAAGGTGGGTACTATTATTACCCCCATTTTACAGGTGGGGAAACCAAGGTTCAAGGAGTGGAGTAGTTGCCCAAGGCCACAGATCGAGTATGTGGCAGAGTGGCATTACGGATCCAGAGAGTCTGGCTCAGAAATAATTGCTCTACGTACACACAGCACCTCCTGAAGGTACCATATGCAGTCACTGTGCACAGCCCTAGGAAATCAGGGAAGTAAAACACAAGCTCTCTGCCTCCCGTAGGAACAAAAGACATGTGAACATATCAGACCCATGCAGGGGTTTCTCTATATTGAAGTTTCTTTTCAACAGCCCTGAATGTTCTTATTTAGAGAAGTGAGAGCTGCCCCTTGCCAGCACTGTGTGACCTTGGGCACGTCCTTTTGTTCTCCGCCTTATCGAGGACATGAGGGAGCTGGAGCGAATGATCCTCAAGGTCCCTTCCTGCTCTGAGGTTGTCTGGTTCTGTGTTTCTGCATCAGGCGCTCTGTGGCACTAACAACACGTAGCGCTTCCGAGGGCACTTCTCTCTGAGCCTCTTCCTCACCCAGGTGGGATCTCCACAGCCTCCTGTGAGCTGTATTAATCACACACAGACTGTCATCTTCGCAGACTCGGGTGGAATGGCTAAGGTGCCCTCTGCAGAAGATATCGTGGCTAATGTTCTCATTACTGACTAATTGGCTAAAGAGACTTCTCTCACATTGCATTTAGCCTGATTGATAGTTTTGTATCACCTGATGGGTGGAATGGACAGCCAAACCAATTACCAGCACAGAGAGCACCCGGTACAGCAGAGCAGTGCCGCCTGAGACAAAAGGCCCTTATAGATCACGTCTAGGGAGGGTGCCTGCTGAGAGTTTGTTAGACGAAATGATTTTCTGAAAAGTACAGTTCGACATGTACTTGGAATCCATGTACCTCAGGTCACCCCTAAGCTCACTGGGCCTTGTCTTATTGAAGGAAGGTGTGTTTCTGGTTATGTTTCAAGCATGGGTAGCCTGGGTAACCAGTTAGCTGCGTAACTAACCCAAGTTAGCTTGTGCTACGTGAAACTGTATAACGGTTGGCTCAGAACTCACGCTGCAGGCCTCCCATGGGTCACGTCCCACCCAGTCCTTTACTCAGTAGCCCTCGTTAGACCTAGGGCATTGCTCAGATCCCTGCCTTGCTTATGTTGCTCAGGCTGTTGAGAGGAAATAACATTCAGGGCACTTGCTGAGTCATTTATATCGAGTCCATCTCTTTTTAGTGAATGTATTACTTTGTTGAAATCTCTGTTGAAAGTGCAAGTCTCATTTTCAGAGAGGAAAGAGAATAACGCATTAGGATTCATTCTCAGAGAGGAAAGAGAATAACGCATTAAGATTCACCTTAAAGTCCAAGTCAAGGAACTTCTCCATCTCTTCTTAGTCCTTTCTTTTTCTAAAGTAAAGAGTCAGAAGTCATTCATCGCACTTCGCTGTAAATAACCTTGATTTCTGAGATTTCCTGGGAAAGATAAGTGAGTTCTGAGCGCCTTTCCCTGTAATGTATTGAATTGACTAGGAGATGTCAGTGAACCAATGAGATGTCCTCCACTCTGTCCCCGAGCAGGGCCGCAGTGATCTCAGCATGAGCTTGGGATTCTTGTGAATAACAAGGCACGTGACAAGAGACTTGTGACCCTCGGTTTGATATAAATTCTCGTGGTTGAAGCACGTTTCAGTCCATGTTGGAAAGTAGAATTGAGGAGCCCAGGGGAATGGCTGTAATCACAGCAGCTACCACGCTGTGCTCCTGAGCATTGTCCTCTTCAGGTGTTTTCTTTGCTTTCAAAAAACAAAATACTTTCTGGAGGTCTGATTGACATACCGAAAGCTATATGTATTTAATGTATGCCACTTGCTAAGTTTGGAGATAAGATTACACCTGCAACACCATCACCACAATCAAGCCCATAAACTTATCTATCACCTCCAAAGTTTCCTTCTTTCCTTCCCCCCCGCCCCCCAACCAATTATTTGATTTTTTAAAAGATTTCAAAAATATATTTCCTTGCCCTAGCTGGTGTGGTTCAGTTAGTTGAGTGTTGTCCTGTGCACCAAAAGGTCAGCAGTTTGATTCCTGCTCAGGTCACATGCCCAGGTTGCAGGTTCGTCCCTGGTTGGGGTGTGTGCGGGAGGCAGCCATTGATGTTTCTCTCTCTCTCTCTCTCTCTCTCTTTCTCCCCCTCTAAAATCAATAAAAACATATTAAAAATATACATTTTTTTTCCTTTTGTGGTAAAGCACTTACCATAAGAGTTGCTCTCTTGGCAAATTTGTCCAAGTATACAGTTCACTATTGTTCATTATCGGCTCTGTGTTGTACAGTATATCTCCAGAACTTATTCATCTTGCAAATTGAAACTTTGTAGCCTTTGACCCATCCCTTCCCATTCTCTCTTCCCCTTGGAGATGTTTTCTACAAGGCACACCAGGAGTTGGATTCTAGAGATTAGCTCTAGAGGACCAACTGCCAGGAAGAGACATGAAAGAAAGCATGATTATTTTGGTAACCTAACAACTTGTAAGTAAATTATCCTTGGGTGACTATTAGATGGAAAGAAATGGGAAGAAAGGACCTTTCACTTGCAGGGCACAGGAATGCGGGGACACGTGGCCTGTGCTCCTTCTCATCCTCTCCATTCCTTGTGCTCAGGGAGACGCTGGGGGGCTGTGCTGGGACTATGCAGTTGGTAGGAGCCATCAAAGGGGTGGAGGTGAGGTGCTGATCCAGCTCAGCACCCGACTGGAAAGGGTCATTGTGTGGCCCAGCAGTGGCCTGCAGTTGCAAGAGGGGCAGGTTTTCAATCATTGTCGCCCTTTCATCCTCCGTGTGGTATTTTCCCTGGCGATGCAGGTGGAGCTGGTAAATACATATGTTCCTGCACGTTGGGTGCCTGAGGTCTGTCTCTGTCTTCCTCTCCCCGACTGCTGCATCCACCTGCTGAAAAGGAATCCAGGAAAGCCACTGAGCGTGCTGTGACGTGGGCCATCGGTGGCTTATCCCCGGGCCTCATAGCAGCACAAACTGTAAGAATGGGCCTCAAATGCATTAGAAAAACACATGCACTTCTTATTTCATGAAAACCTTGACCGGCAGGGTATGTCAGCTCAGTTAACAGCAGAAATACTGTTGACAGAATAAGGCTGTAGTACAGTGACAAGCCATTTAGAAAAGGAATATGTCCTGATCCTTACTTTCTGATACAATCCTTTGCCTTTGGTAGATATGCTCTGTTTCTGCTTTGAGTTCACCCCAATCCATTCTCAGCTAAGCTGTTTGTTCTTCTACAAGCTCCCCAATGAGAAATACAGCAGGGCAAAACTCTAACGGAAAGCACCAGCATGTTTTGGAAGGAATTAAACTATAGCTTTACCCCTCAACCTGAGATGGAGCCACTTAGAGTGAAACTTTATTACCATTTTCCTGGAAAGACTTTCATATATTTTCTGGAGATAAAGACATGGTTTGTCTCTTAAAAGCTCTGTTTTATTAAGCGATGATTTCAGTAATAACACTATTGTATTAAACAAGGAGGGAAATCTGGGTCCTGTGTTCAGACATCAAATCTGAAAAGGATTGTGTTGATTTCACTAATTTGGGACATGGACATGGACCATCTTTGAGAGTTTAACCTTAGAACTTCCTGGACTCATAGTGTTGGACAACTAATCACATATTTGGCCTGTGTCTGGTAATTACTTTCCAGTGAGTTTGTGAACATGATTCTGCCAACCTCTACCCAAATAGAACCCCACCAGTGCATTATTTGATTTGGTTATATATCGTTAACTGGAATTAGTATACTGGAATCAGACAAACAGGGAGTTAAAATACAATCAAACAATAGTAATGCCCTCTTTATTACGCCCTCCACATCAGGGTAGCTCTTGTTTCAAATCCTCTAAATCCAAAGCAAAACAAAAATGTGCTCCGTTACTGAATAGTTGAATTTGTAGATATAGGAACATTGGACAACAAAACTTCAACCAGCTGTTAAGGGTTTGAAATTTTTGGTAACCTGCTCCATTTCTGTCCAAGCCAAATCGCAATCAAATTATGGCACATCAGTTGGTCCAGTTCTGCACGACCTTCTCCCTTTTCTAAATGCCTACATTTTGTGCTTGGAAATTAATTACTGCCTTTCATTCATGGTCCTCTTTTCAAGGGCTATGCCATTGCTATAGGGCATAGAGATGAAGACGATTCTCTTGAGGATTGTTTCTGCATATCTCTTGGTGCCATGCTGCTCATAGGATGTGTTCAATAGGTCTTTTTAGGGCTACTGATTATGTGAAATCATCTGGGAAGAAGAGGTACAGCTGGATCCTTCTTCTTCAAACACCAACTGGTGCTCTGAACACCTGTTGGCAAGCTGATTGCCTTTTCTAGGAAACACACTTTCTTCTCTTCTGTAACTTTTTGACCAGAAAAAAAATCAACCAGTGCATGAGAGCATAAAGGGGCCTTGGAGGGTAAGCAGGCAGTTCCATTCCCTCATTCTTTACAAACAGTGAGCGGTTTTTACAGCAGCAGAAAGGACATAAATTCATTGGAAGAAAATTTGGAATTTATCCAAAGTGCAAAGAAGGAAGAGCAAAAGTTGATCCTTTTCCTAGATCTCTAGTAAGTTTTCCTTAGAATACATTTTGAGAAGTGACATTGACAAGTTGAAGAGGTTTCACATGTTAAAAATCTTTTATAACATACTGCTAAATGCCTTTCAGTAAGGTTGTACCCGTTTGCCTACTTGTGCCAGCGGTGTGGGTGTGAGTCTAGTACTCTTATTTTTATGTAATGTGCAATAGAAATAATTCTCAGATAACTAAGAGGTAATATAGTCAAAGGATTTCAAGCCTCCTTAGACTTGGTGAGGAACTGAAAGGAAAAGTGAGATGATTTTAAATACATGGTTTAACTATAATGAACAATCTCAGTCTCCTTGAAAAGAAGATAATTCTAAGTCTGAAATTTTCATTCAGATGAAAACCACTCTGCCTTCAGTGTTAAGAGTTTCAACAGATCCCAAGACCAGGTCATCGGCTGCAAAAATAGGCCAGAGCAGCCACTTTCCCTTCGGCCTGATTTTTATCACTAACTCTGATAAAAGAACACTTAACCTTTGAGCTTTGCCTTGTCTTTTCTAATGAGTGGGCTGAAGTAAGTTACATCTAGAACCATGTTCAATTCTGCGATTCCAGGACTGCCCGTCTCAGTCAATATGGCTACAACTAGAGTGCTGGGAACACTGTCTGGTAGGTGGGGACACCTGCCTGGTGAAGGAGGGAGGTATATCTGAGGCTGTGCTAGAGTTAGGACCCACATTTCCACATTTTCTGTGGGCACTTTTATTTATATAATCCTTGCTATGGCAGGCACTTGGCCGGTCAGCCAGGGTGGGATCTGCAAAATGAGTTCCTTCCGGGAAAGCTTGATGTGAGGGATAGAGCCAGGATGGAAATGGAACCCCGGGAGAATCTGAGCATCGTGCACAGGGTGGGGAGAGCACACTGCTGTCGGGAGAGCAGGGACATCCTTGTGAAGGCAGAAATTTCTCAGGTGCGTCTTGGCAAGTCAAGACGGTAGCAGGAAGTTTCTGACTGAACTAATCTTGTCATTTTCAAAGGACAGTGACTAACCCTATGAAACTTTCAAATTTATGAGTGGAAGTTTCCAAGCCGTTACTACAGGCTTATTATAAAATTTAAGTTAAATTCCATTTCAACAAATGTCATTCATTGAAAGTCTTTGCATAACCAATATTGCGAAGCCTTTGCCAGTGGATTACTTATTTGAATCAAAATTTAATATAGGAAAGTTTCAGTGAAAGAACTGTGGCAGGCTCAGGGGTTTGTTGTCTATCCCCTAATAACCTCACAGTCCCCTCGCAGAGGGTCACACACTTCCTTAGAGTTGGAAGCAGTGGGGGACTCTGTTCTCTGAGATCGTGTATAAGAGAAATAATTACATAGTTCATTTTAAAATATTTATTCTTTCTGTAATAATAATATATACACAGAATCTCAGCCCTGACCTTCGGAGGAGACCTGAAGGTCCAGTGTTCTGATTAGTTCATATGGACACACTCTGGCTGTATTTAAGGAATAAATATTTAAATCATGGGATGGGAAAGCATTGGGCGGATACCGGAGACGTTTTCTTCATGGGTAACCTATTTATGCTTCAGTTTGTCTTAAACGCCCCCATTTGGACATTTTCAAATACAATAGACAGGTGAGAGTGGTCCTAGCTGGTGGCCCTAGGGAAGGAAAGGTGAGGGACAGTCCCACTGGATTCTACAGCCTCTTCTGGTAGATTTGAATCTCCGCTGTCGCTGCCCATCGTGATAACCGGAGCTTGAGTTTGTCAGCCGGTATTACGGGCTGAGGCTCTCACCAACCAATGTCATTTCTGAGTTTCTCATTATCAAACACGGGAGCCGCAATCTCTGCCTGACGCTGCAGTGCCTAGAGGTGATAATGGTGACAATCTTCATCCCCGGGGTTGACACTGTCTCCTGGGTTATGAGGCTTGCCCAGTGGCGGGGGTAGGGGGTGGCCCCAGGACTCCCTCCTCCCTGAGCACTTGGAGGGCCCTGGTTGGAAGCACACATTTGTCCCTCAGCAGCTGGGAGACTAGGATGGGAAGCCCAAAGGGGCAGAGAGTGGAGGACAAGGCCTAAGAGTTGAAGGGAAGGAAGCCCAGGTGAGGTAAAGGAACCTGTGGTTTTTAGGAAATACTGAAGAAAAACAATGTGAGAGAAGGGAAAAGTCATGAGGAGAAAAAGAAAGGGTAGAAGGCGGTGGATGGGGCGAGGGTGATAGGCCTGGGGATAAGCTGCTCCCAGCCAGGCCCTCCTTTTGGCTAACAGTCAGGAAAGCTGGCCTTGTCTTCCTGCGGCCTTTGTCTCCCCCGCAGAGACAGGCTTCCCGGGATGTGTTTGGACAGTGTAGGGGAGGCCCCTTGCCAAAGCTGGTGCTCATTGTTCAGTGCCTCTGCGTAGTGGTTTATCAATAAACGGTCATAATTTTAAAATAATTTCATCCTTTGTTTCCCACGAAGCTGCCACAAAGTTACTGATGTGGCGTTGCAAGATGAAAAATGCAATTACCCTCAAAATGGGAAGGGAGAGGTGGAATGAACTGTGGGCAGGATCAGTGCCAGACTGAAGGAGAAGAAATGAATTGTATGGGAAATAAGTCAGGGGCCATGTGGATGCAGATACTGGGCTGGGCAGAGAGAAAGATGTGGTGATGAGATATATATATATATATATATATATATATATATATATAACTTTATTTTTAAAAATATGTTTTTATTAATTTTAGAGACAGAGGCAGGGAGAGGGAGAGAGAGAAACATCAGTGAGAGAGAAACATCAATCAGCTGCCTCCTGTATACCCCCTATTGGGGATGGAGCCTGCAACCCTGGGCATGTGCCTTGACTAGGAATCGAACTGGGGACCTCTTGGCACATTGAATGATGCTCAACCAACTGAGCCACACCGGCCAGGGCTATACTTTATTTTATTCATTTTTTCCCACTCATAGAAATGCTATATCCACTCCCGAATGAAAAAGTATGAATATGTGAGTAGCTGTCACTGAGATAGAGGAGGAAATGTATCCTCCTTATTTTGTTCTCATCATCTTATTTGTCACACCCAGCTAAGAGTCCTCTTTAAAGTATCCACAATAACTTTAATTAAAAATACAGGTTTGGGATAAAAAAAATTAGATTGATTTCTTTGGGATGAATTTTAAAGAACATAATAAATTGACACCTTCACTTATTTCAGTGAAAAGAAAGAAAAACGCACACATTTGCTAGGCTGATGTAAAAATGGCATCCATGTAATAATTATGGGTGTCTTATTCTAGTCTTTAAAAAAGAAGCATATAATTGAAGTGATAGATGTAATATTTGCAAACATTGCAAACTTGCTAATATAGTAATATGCCCTTTTTTCTTTAATTTGTGACTTCTCCGTTGTTAAACTCTTTAGAGCAAATCTTTTTCTTAAAAATTTTCTATTTCATAAAATGCATTTCTGTACTGTCATACAGAGTGAAAACTAGTTGGTAATTAATCTAGCCCAATAATTAACTGTCACAAATTCAGATACCATACAAACAAGAAAGGAATAAAAACAGAAAGAGTGAATATATCTAAATCCAAATATAAGCATGGATATTACCCAAAAAAGAAGGATAAGTTAGTGTTTCTGTTGGTTTGTGGTCTTTGCGGCATCATTGATAAACAAGAGAGACAATTAATTGTCCTAATTGCCATGCCAGGACTGAGGGGGGAACCATTGCTGGAAATGGCCAAGTGTGCTATTTTGAGGTGGGAAAGTCACAATAGGAAACAGCTCCCTTGTCCCCAGTGGGACCAGCCTCCGTGCTGTACTGTGCGGAGCAGGGTTTGGTTTTACTGAGAAGATGGCATCTGTCCCACGGGGGCAGGAGCAGGTGTATCTGAGCGGTCTCAGGCCGTTGGCTGGGTCCTGGGGATCTGCAGCACTTCTCAGCCTGTAAAAGTGGGGCAGGTGCTTCACTCAGGGTCAGTGCCTTCACCACAAAGACCAGACATCATTGGAAAAAACCAGAAGCAATATGCAAGTGATGATGACAACGGTGCAAAAATAGAAACACACACACACACACACACACACACACACACACACACACGAAACCTGAGAGTAAATGGAATCTGTCTGTAGGACTCTCACAAGAGAACATGAATCACCAGAGAGGTTCCAGAGTTACAACCAAGAAGTATTTATGGCGATCAGTGGTGCAAAGGCTAATAATACAAACATAATAAAGAAGAGAAAGGAAGGCATACCAGAGATAAAGGAGACCTCGCATTAAATGAATAGGGAGATAAGCTTAATGTTTATGCTCAAATGACTGAGCTATTGATGGCAAAGTGGCTGAGCTTCTGAACTGCTTTTTAAAACTGGCTTTTAAGAAGACAAATAAGGATAATTAAACAGTAATGAAGACCTGTTTCATTAAAAGAAGAAGGAGAAAACAAATAAATAGGCGAGATCTTGGATGATGTGTTAACCAGTGTTAATGGAAGTAGTAATGAATTCATCATTTTATGGAAGCTGTCCTTTGGAAATCACGAAGAATAATCAGACAGACAGACACTGGAGTAAAGGATGAATATCCAGTTGTAAGTTGTCCTGAGCATTGTTGGCAGAGATGTCACAGATAATCCGAACACAGATTCATTCTAATGTCTTATTTTAGCCACCTTTTCAGAATCCTTACCCCAGGAAACTATCATAGTTCCCACTAAGACTCCAAACTTAACTTTCTCTCTCCTTTCTGCCCCATCTATAACCCATTGTTGCTGATGTATAATGAAAACTAACAGTTTAAGAGAGCATTGTCCTATATATTTCACAGAACAAGAGCCCTTAATTCTAAACAGAATTCATTTTAAACCTGTTCCACAGTACCTGCCCATAGTAAGCATTCATAGACTGTTGTTGAATAAATAGGGAATCAGGAAAACCACATTATTAACCAATAGAACATTTGGGAGGTTAAATCTATGAACATCTAGGAGATATTAGAGCCATGAGCCTCAACAGCATGGATTTATAGCATTGTTTATGTTAGACCAACTGAATTGATTCTTTTGAAAATCTGAAAACAAATGAACAAAAAGAATGCACTGAATGTATTATTATTTCTAAACACACCCAGAAGTTAATGAAACAATTGATACCAGATCTCATGAAATCTAGTTCAGACAAAGAATTCAGATTGACTTGAATGTGTCAGATTGATTGAAAATTGCCTGAAGGACTGAATGTGCAATGATAAGAGGCAACGGATTGAGTCTAGAGGAGGGAGGGAATCTATGTTCAGTGCAGTCTTATTTAACATTTTTATTAATTATCTGGGAGAGAATGCAGACAGTGCATTCATTAAACTCGTACAAGAAGCTTAATAGAGGGGTGTTTTCAAGCACTGGGTGGGGCGGAGGATAATACAATGGGGACCTACTTCTTCAAGAGTACAGTGGTGTTAACAATTTGATTAAAATCAGCTAATGTCCTGGCAGTGTTTACTGTCTGCAGAGCACAGTCCCAGGCACTGTATGGATTAAAAGATGAGTTAAAAACTTAGCAGCAGCCCTGTCAGTGTGGCTCAGTGGTTGAGCATTGACCTATGAACCAGGAGGTCACAGTTCGATTCCCTGCCAGGGCACCTATCTGGGTCGTGGGCTCTTTCCCCAGTATGGGGCATGCAGGAGGCAGCCGATCAATGATTCTCTCTCATCATTGATGTTTCTGTTGCTCTCTCCCTCTCCCTTCCTCTCTGAAATCAATAAAAATATATTTAAAAAAAAACAGAAAAACACACAACAAAACCCTCAGCAGCAGAGGATAAGATTACCTTCTTTTTCAGCACCCAGTAGTGTTCCATTGTGCAAATGTACCGCAACTTTTTTATCCACTCATCTACTGATGGGCACTCACTCTTTGCCACAGCATGAATGGACGTGGGGAGCATTATGCTAAGTGAAATAAGCCAGTCAGAGAAAGGCAAATATCACATGATCTCACTCATATGTGGAATCTAATGAACACAATGAATTAACAAGCAAAATAGACACAGACTCATAGATTGCGAGCAGGCTGACAGTTGCTGTCGAGTGGGGGGTGTGGTGCTGGATGAGAGGAGGTAGAGGGATAGAGAAAAAAGAAAAAAAAAGAGAAAAATCTCATGAACATGGACCACAGTATGCTGATTGCTGGTGGTGGGGGAGAGGGGGGAGGAGGGTATAGGGGAGATAAATGGTGACGGAAGGAGACTTGACTCGGGGTGGCGAACACACAATACAGTACAGATGATGCATTGTAGAATTGTGCACCTGAAACCAGTATAATTTTGTTAACCAGTGTCACCCCAATAATTTCAATAAAAAATAAGCCCTGTGCTCTTTTCCGTAAACCCTGCACTCAGTGGTGGGCCCTGCATGTTTGACCAGGCTTAGTCTATGTAGAAGGAGAACAAGGCTGCATTAAAAAAAAATATTCTGCAGCCCTAGCCAGTTTGGCTCAGTGGATAGAGCGTCGGCCTGCAGACTGAAGGGTCCCAGATTCACTTCCGGTCAAGGGCACATGCTGGGTTGCAGGCTCGATCCCAGTGCGTGCAGAAGGCAGCCTATCAATGATTCTCTCTCATCATTGGTATTTCTATGTTTCTATCTCTCTCTCCTCCCTTCCTCTCTGAAGTCAATTAAAAAAATTCGGCAGTAGATATGCCATAACTAACTACCCTGCGAGGGGAAGGGAGGGAGTGCTGCCTTAGTACAAGCTGTGGGAGCAAAGGAGGGATGCCATTCTAAACAGAACAGTGAGGAGTGCAGGTTCACTTGTTACACTGTAAGCTCAGCAACTGGAGCGAGAAACAAGGAAGTGACTTGCGTTAGATCAAGGCAAACACCAAGTGCAGCCAGGAAGCAGCCAGCCAGGCCGCCATTCCTTCCAGCTCACAGTCTGAGCCAGATTGTGGAGTCAGGACATGGGGCTCACCTAGTGCAAGCTCACCTCTCACTGGGACCCTTGCCAGATTACTCTTTTCTCTCTTGTGTTAAGGTACATGACTAAAACACTAAAATAAGGTGCCATTCTTATTTTAGTGTTGTTGTTTTTTTAGTATGCTCTGAGGAGCAATCCTATGGAAACACACATAAGTATATAAGAAAGTATTGTATATAAAGATGTTCATTAGAGTGTTATTCCTAATATTAAACCAGTGGCAACACCATGGTTGGTCCAGTAGTTGGGGGAAAATTTAAGTAAAATTTGCTGTCCCTTCTTGATGGGATATTCTCCATCCGTAAAGGGTGTTTGTGAAGAATTAAAACAGGAAAACATTGATATTTCAATATTAGGTGAGAAAACTAAATGGAAAACTTACCAGCAAGCATGATTAAAAGCAAGTACTAGTGTATTTTTAGAAATACACTCTGGGTTGAGGGAGAAGAGGATGCTAGAAAATGTAGTATTTGTTTACTCTGACCAGTTAATTCGTTCAGGGTTTATTCCTGTCTCTAAAGATTTTTATTTGCCTTTTCATGTTTTGATGAGCCTCGAGTAAAGATACTTAGGGAAAGTATGATGATTTGCTATGTGGTCATTTTCTTTGAAAAAACAAACCCCTTTATTTCCTAATTATTGAGGAATACGAGCTGTTCTGAAGATGGATGTATTTTAAGCACACCTGGAATACCAAATAGAAGTTTGGCTCTTGGTCTTATAATCAAGGTATAACCCAGTGGGTAAAGGACCAGGATGTACCCTATAACCACCCTGATAAAGCAGGCGCTCACCACACACACACACCATCCAATTAAACCAATTCCTAAAGACTGAGAGCCAATCAGTGAGTGAAGCTATAAATGCCGAGCGCAGAGGTGAACAGGGGTACCAGGCTCATTTTATTTCATTTTTCCAGCCGTGGCTGAGAGCACTGGCTGAGAAGTGCACTTCTAAAGGAGGTTGAAGCGCACACAGCAGAACTAGAGCTGGCAGCTCGTCCTCTAAAACCTGCCTGAGACGATGCTGGCACTGTCGCTGTGGTTCTTTCTTCCCGTCTCTCTGTTCCACAGTCACCCTGTGCTCTTCCCTTTTATCTCACTTCCTTTTCCTGGCCCCAGTGTCAGGAGAACTGAACCATGTACCTAGGTGTGTATTTGGCCATTTCTGGACCTTTATTTTTCAAAGTACTTTACTTATCATATGTCTCTTTTCATTAGGATAGAAAAATTCTTCCATATTCCTGATCAATATGCTTTATCCTGACTGCCAAACATGCAGAAGCAGAGAGAACAGGTCCCTCATACATCATCACTTAGATTCAACAATTATCAAGATTTTGCCATACTTTCTTCATCAAGCCCCTCTTGTTGTCATTATTATTATTATTTTGTCAAAGTAAAAATCTCAGACTTCATGCTATTTCACCCTTATTTGCTTCAGGAAACATCTCTAAAAATTATGGAAGTAGCTTATATAATCACAATGCTATTATCAGACCCAGCTACATTAACAATAACTCCTTGGTAGCTTCCAGTACCCAGTGCATAATGAAACTTCCTTGACAACTCAGAAAAGCCTTTTCCAAGTTGGTTTGTGTCAATCAGGATAGAGACAGAGTCATATGTTATATTGGTTGTTAGGTCCTGTGAGTCTTTTTAGTCTCAGCCTCTGCTATACTCCATTAGCATGTTGAAAAACATTCCTTTTTTCCATTCTTTTTATTGAATTTATTGAGGTGATACTGGTTAACAAAATAATACAAGTTTCAGGTGCTCAATTTCACAACACATCACCTGTATTCACCTCCCCAAGTCAAGCCTCCTTCTGTCACCATCACCATTTATCATTTATTACCCCTCCCCCAGCAATCACCACACTGTTGTGTGTCCATGCGTTTTTTCTCTCTTTTTTTTTTTGCTCAATCCCTCCACCACCATCCCCACAGCCTCCCAACCCTGCCTCTGACCTGACAGCTGTCAGCCTGTTCTCTATCTATGAATCTGTCTCTATTCTGCTTGTTAGTTAATTTTGAAGAACATTCTTTTAATGACTTAGAAAAATAGTCATGGCGTACTCCCAGGAAGGAAGTGAAGTAACAAGGTTGAAGTCAGTTAACTTAGCCCATTTTAATTTCCATGGGAACTTTCCCAGAATGTTTCAAATTGAGCATTTGGGGAGGAGCTCTCACAGCCTCCTTAGATACAGGGAACAGACAGAATGTGTTTCATTGCATTTAACCTGTATCCTCATGATAAGTCAGACCTTCCCCCTTGTTCTGACGGAGGTAGAACCAAGAGGTTAGAAATTTCTTTTTCTTTAGTTACATCATGGAGTTCATGTAACTCCATATTATGTCCTTCAATTGATATATTTTATGCCTTTGGTTCCATTGTTTTCCAAATCTAAGCGAGAGGTAGTGTAGCATATGATTAAGAACAGAGATGGCTGACTGATCCTCTCTGCATCTCAGTTTCTGCATCTGTAAAATCAGGGTAGGAATTGCACCTATCTTATAAGCTTGTTGTCAAGATTGATGCACACACATCGCTTAGAATGTCTGTCACATGCTAGGCACTTACATAAGTAGTTATTGCTAGCATATCATTGCTATGTCCTTGCTATAAAAACAAGAAAGTATAAAGCCCAACCTAAATTTGGAGTTAGAGTATCCAACTCTAGACTGTTTTAATGGAGAAAAACCATGTAAGTAAAAGTAAAGGTGAATAATTTTGTGAAACTGTATAAAAAGCCATAGTTTCAATATTAGGAACAATCCTCTGGATGGTGATCATTTTTCCCCCAAAAGTGTAAATATCAGGATTAACAGCATTTCAACAGAAATCAGCTGAGAATGTAGCCTAAGAATGTAGGCCTAAAGACTCAGTTGTAAGAGTGCGCTTCATTTCTCTGTTTGGGGTGAATAATGTTTATTAAACTTGCATATTTAAATGAAAAAAAGCACAAGAAACTATTTTAAAAGCCACGTCTGAATGCCAGCAAATGTTTCAAAGAACAAATGTAAGCTTGTTTGAACAATTCCCTACAAATTCCCTCCTTCTGCGTATCCCCCCTAAACAGCCTTTGCAATATTAGTGCTCAGCCTGGGCATAAAGGACCTAATGTGAAGGGTGTAAAAGAGCCCATTGTCTAGGCGGCTCCTGGGTGGTGGGAGGTGCCCGGAGGTGTGGGCTCAGCAGGGGAGAGCTCACTGGTCCGGAGTGCCTGCACGGAGCCCCGGCTTCCATGCTGTTGACCATGGCCACTTAAGTAGACGAGTTGAAGATACTCTTGGAACTGTGTGGCTGGACAGAGCCTGTAGCCATCACATGGGCCTGCTCCCTCAGGAAACTGAAGTCCAGGAAAGCTCAGTGACTTATGTCACACAGGAAGGAAAGATGGCAACTCAGTTTGCTCTCCTGCTGGCCTAGAGCTCTTACCTTCATTGTGCACAAAAATGTGAATAGGGATTAAGTTAAAAGGATTCTATGGCTAAAAGGTTTGGGAAGCACTGGGTCACATATGTGATACAGGTGTCTTTCCCGAAAGACCTCTCAGAGCCTTCAGTGTCTTAAAAGGGGGATCATCATGCAGCATTTCTCAGATTTATTGGACCATGGAACCCCTTTTTCCTTTGAATATGCTTTGGGTAAAAGCTACCTTGTGCAGTCCTTTACTTAAATAGAGCAGAGGAGACAGGAATTAAGGGAGAAAGAAATGGCATAAGCTCATAATATTTATTATAGCCATCTTGACCTGTATTTGAACTAGGGTTATACATTCTTCTATTGAGTTAGTAGTGGCAGATGAAGACAGGGAGGGAAAGGTAAAAATTGATTAAACTGCTTATTTAGTGGGCAGAGCCAAAAAGAAATGGGCATATTTTATTGTCTGTTCTCAATTCCTTGAATTGTATAAAGAAGAGATGAATTTCTCTGGCCCCATTGCTTCCTCTCTCTGGCCTACACAAATTTTGCTATTTCTAGAACCAAGTTAATTCATTGTTCTTTGCTAGGCATCTTATTGATCTTCTATGTTATTAATATTCACTTTTGGCTGCCAGATTAGCTCTAATGAACCGTTTACGTTTATTTTTAGCACTCTTGGAAAGTTGGGATGTATTATCCAGACTGCATTCTGCTGTGCAGGAGTTGTACCCACAAGGGATTTGAAGTCTCCTTTCCCCTTTGTCCTGTGTCCCCCACTTTAACGTTACCCTGACGGAAGTAAAGGTAGAACCCCAACTTATGAATAGGCTGGCTGTTCTAATAGTTTTGGAGGGAACTCAGAATTTATGTTCCTATAAAAACAATGTTCCTAGGCTAGCCCACTAAACAAAATTGAATGCATTGTGATTTAAAATGCACATTTACAATAAAAAGAAGCCACTTTATTTCCAACCCCATAAAATATATCTACTAACTTTGTAAACAGGTACCCTCTCTCATGCTCAGACATGTTTGCTGGAATCAGGAACTTATTTTGGGTCCCTCCAGGGATATGGAGACCGTACAGTGTAGGGTTAGACCAAGCACTCTGGCACCAGACTGCCACTTCCCCTGTGCTCCTGGCAGGCTATTTCACTTTTCCATGACCAGTTTTCATATTTCTAAAATGGGGATAATAATGGCACATATTTCATAAGGCATCCAGCACATAGAAAGTGTTTGCTATCATCATGATGATGGTGCTGATAATGGAGGTGAATCTGATAGGAGCTGTGGGTGGAGGACAGGCTCAGGCCAAACCAAATTAGGTAGAAATATTGGCATCAGTGACACTAGGAAGTAGGTGTGTGTGGAGGGAATGATTTTAGGAAAGGAAAGAAGGAAGAAGACCCCAATATAGTTGTGACCTGGACTAGCATTAGGAAAAGAGGAATCAGAGAGGAAAGGAAAATTATTGGGTCATTTTTTTTAATGAGAAAAAATATGAGGTAAGGAATGTAAGTGGAATATTTTGCCTTTTTTTTCCATTTCGAGACGAAGTCTAATTCCTTAGCTACTTTGAACCTCAGTTTCCTCATCTTATAAACTGGGAATAATAGTATGAACCTTGCACGATTGTATGAAGATTAGAATATTGTATCTGAGATGCCTGGTACATGGGACGCTCAGGAAACGGCGGCAATTTTTATTAAAGGTTATGTTGCTAAAGTACTTGCAGCAAATTACTCTTTTTTCCACCCCCTGTTAATCTCTTTTACATAAGTAATCCATGCTCACTTTTGAAAAGCAGAAAATTAAAAAGAGTCAAGTAATTCATCCAAGATCACGCAGCTACAAGAGGGTTAGGTGTGTAAATCCCAGTGGTCACAGTGTTGTTTTATGTTTTAAGGCTGTACTGACAGAGAAGAAACAGCCTCAGTTCTCCGCACGCCCTGTGTTCTCATCTCTACGGAACTGTACTTTAAAAATGAAAAGCTAGCCCACACCTTTGCTCTCTGTGCAACAGATCTTATCAGGAAGCAGGGCTTCAGCCTCAGTGTGCCTCGCTGGCACTTCCCTGCAGCTATCTGAGGATAGAATTTTGCCTTGTCACCCGACCCAAGCCTAAACTCAGGTAAATTTATGACAGTGAGCCAATGTCCACAGAAAAGCTGACCCGAGTGAAAGATTTTTTGCCTCCAAGTCAACTTTTTGTTTATATTTGATGTCTTCGGCAAGGGGTTTGGCCCTCCTCTATGCAAATTTTGCAGTTTCACTGTCCAGCAAGCAATTCCTGATGGTCGTTTTAATAAAACCCTTCACCCTTCTTTGTGCTCAAGTAAATATTGTCTGCTGTCTTCCATCCCTCAGAAACAGGCTCCCACCCACTCTGACGTCGCTGCTCCATGCAAAGAAACCAAACACGCTAACCCCGAACAAAGAGAGTTCAGGGCCACGGCTTATTTCTTTTCCCTTTATTCTGTAAAATATTTATACACTATTTACTCAATACCAACCTGTTTGAAGCCCTTATAAACAAAGTTGGAAATGTGTGCTTTATATGAAGCTCCTAGGTTAGCAAGTAACTGGCCAAATGCACAGGCAAAATCAGCCGTGAGCAAGATCTCACAGTACAATTAGCTCACGTGCCCCTGAAAACGATATTTCAACATAGCTCCTGGTTTCTTCTCTCCTTTCAGTCGTCTCCAAGTCTCCTCCCCACCCCCACCTAGAAAAAGACCAGGCTCCTGTTTGCATTCAGCATTTACATAGGCAGGTCCCTCCTGGAGAACTGTGAGATAGCCCAGGCCTTGTTAATACTTAACACTGAATAAACAGGGCAGGTAATGCCCATTGTTAAGACTTCCCAGTGCCTTACAGCAGCACAGTTGACAGAGGTCAGGAGGGAAAAAGTAGTGCTGCTGTTTGCAGGGGGAAGAACCTTCTGAAATGAGACGGGAGGAGACGAGGACAGGCACACATCCCGTGTCTGTCTCAAGGCCGTTTTCCCGGGAGAACTGCCCGGCTCTCTCAGAACGGGTGTTGAAAGTTTTGCAGTCTCAATACTGAGAAAGATGGAGACTTAGTGATGGACTTTAGTACCGGGAAGCCCTCACTTTATAGAACCCAGGCCTTTAATAATTCTCCAGGAACATGAAGCAGGCAGATTAACCTACCTAAATATTATATTATTGGTAGCCTCTTGTGCCATCTTCACTCGGAACACCTAGCTGCCTGTTGGACACTGAAGCCACATGACCTTGCTGGAAAGGACTTTGTACTTACTTCCAAGAGTAGCTCACGGGGGACACCTGTTAGAGTAGGTGTGGTTCAGGAAAGGAGCTTAAGTTTCTCGATGGTACAGCAGTAGGAAGATGAAGCTCTGAAATAGATGGGGGGCATCTCCAGTGAGCTTCCTGGTGCTACCACACTGTTTTCCATAGCGGCTATATTATTTTGCCTTCCCACCAGCAATGTATGAATGACCCAGTTTCCCCATATCTAGCTGTGTTTTGTAAATTCTTTATATATTCTGGATATAAGTCTTTGGTCAGGTGGGTGGTTTGCAAATATTTTCTCCTAATCTGCAACTTATTTTTTCATCCTCTTAAGAAAGGCTTTCAAAGGACAAAAGATTTTAGTTTGGATGAAGTCAAATTTATCCGTTTTTCCTTTACTCATAGTGCTTTTAGTATAAACTTTATGAACTCTTTGCCTAGATCCCAAAGATTTTCTCCTATTTTTTTCTAAGATTTTTTTAATAGTTTCATATTTTACAGTTAAGTCAGACCATTTTGAGTTAAGTTTTGTATAAGGTGTGAGGTTTAGGTCAAGGTTCTTTTATAAATGGTTATGTCCTTTTGTTGAAAAAGTTATTTTTCCTCCACACAATTGCTTTTGCACCTTTGTAAAAAATCATATGAATATATTATGTTGTGTGGATCTATTTCTCAGTCCTCTATTCTGTTTCAATGAGCTAATGTCTATCTCATTACTAGTACTACAGTCTTGTTCACTGTAGCTATATAATAACTCTTGAAGTCAGGTAGACTGATTCCTTCCACTCTATTCTTCTTTTTCAAAGTTGTTTCAGTTATTCTAGTTTCTTTGCATTCTCATTTAATTGTAGAATATTCTTGTCTTTATATACAAAACATTTTGCTTAGATTTTGATAATATTTGCATTAAACTTGTATATCAGTTTGAGGAAATTAATATGTTTGCTTTGTTGAGTGTTCCCATCCATGAATTCAGTATGCCTGTCCATTTATGCCTGTCCATTTATTTAAAATTCATTGATTTCATTCATTATGGTTTGTAATTTTCAGCAATAAGTGTTGTATTTGTTTTGTTAGATTTACACCTATTTCATTTTCTTAGTGACTATAAATGGGATTATGTTTTTAATTTTGGTGCCCACATTTATTGCTCATATATAGAAATCTATAATAATAAAAGGGTAATATGCTAATTAGACTTGACTACCTTCCAGACGAAGATGGGGCCGGAGCGAAGCCGCCCAGGTCCCCGGTGCCTGCTGGCAGCCAGAGGGAAGCCAGTGCCAGAAGCTGTGGGAAGGAAGGCCTACTCTTGCACGAATTTTTGTGCATCGGGTCTCTAGTATAATTATATTTTTGTGTGTTAATCTTGTGTCTTGCTACTTTGCTGGAACTCACTTACTAGTTCTAGGAGGATTTTTTTTTTTTGTTGCTGTAGATTTCTTGGGATATTCTATATAGATAATCATGTCATCTGCAAATAGGAATAGATCCATTCTCATCTTTAAATTTCTTTTCCTGCTTTACTTCCCTTGGCTAGTACTTCTAAAACTTTGTTGAATAACATTGATGAGAGCATACATCCTTGCCTTATTCCTGATCTTAGGGGGGGAGCATTTTAGTCTTTCAACATTAAATACATAGGGTTTTTTTTTAAAAGATGCTCTTTATCAACTTAAGAAGTTTTTCTCTATTGCTAAGAATTAAGAATTTGAAAGAGTAAATAGGTTTGAATATTATAAAACTTACTGGTTATTTTTGTTTAGCTTAAGAAATTATTATAGAACTTATCTTCTTGTGAGTTAAATATATCTTCAAGACTTATGCAAAACAGGGCAACCCAGAATGGTAGATGTCCTTTTTATTGCCATTTCATACGAGATTTTAAATTTCATTTCTTCTTGCTTTTTGTAGTTGACTTTTATTCCTTTATTTTTCTGTTTTGTTTTAAATTCATCAACGGACAATAAACTTGCATTATTATTGCTCAATGGAAGTCTTTGAATTCATACTTTAAAATAATATGTTTATAATGAGTATATAAAAATATTTCAAAAAGCTGTCTGAAAATTAATTTTAGTTGGAATTCCAAATTAATCTTCATTTGATTTGTACTTGCTTACTTTTTACTCAGAATTTTATTTTAGAATGTGCAGCTTTACTTTTTTCTATAAAATTAAATATGCCAGAACTACTCACTAATATGTGTATTTCTTCAGGGCAGGCTATGAACATAGAATAAATACATCTTCAAGTTATTTTAAAAACAGCAGCAATAAAAAGTTAATTCATACACATTGTACCCTATTGTAACCCACCGTGCCACTCAACAATACAGAATTTCTTGTCATTACATATTCTTCTATATCAGGGGTGGGGAATGTCCGGCCTATGGGCCATATAAGGTCCTTGAAATCATTTGGTCTGGCCCTGCTAAGGCACAGGGGTGAGTTACTTAAATATTTGACCAAATATAGCAGGCTAACTTTTAAGTTGATAATTTTGTATGGCCCGTGAATGATGTTATAAATATCCAAATGGCCCTTGGGAGAAAAAAGGTTCCCCACCCCTGTCTACTCTCTAAGCACGATGAGGGCAGGTATCATTTCTTTATTTGTTTCATACAAATAAGGCACTCAGTAAATATTTACTGAATGATTGAATAATTTCTGATGGCTGTGTAGTATTCCATTGTTTGTAAACATCATTATTCACTTAAGCGGTTCCTTATTGTTGGATATTTAAGCTGTTCTTAGTTTTTATAATGATAGACAGGTAGATAAGTCTTTGTATTCCCCTCCTGCTTTGATGAGTCATCTCATTTCAAATTATGTCTGCATTAGACTTTTGAACATGCATATATTTTAATCCTTTATAGGGCCTTGTCATTTCAATTACTCCACTCTCTGGTTGTTTGGTTGGATATGTATGTCAAGCTGCTTGACAAATGAGCATATGGCATTACTTTACTGTTCCACGGTGTTGGGAAGTTGGAACAGTGTTCGATGGTGAGCCCTTTAGGAGAATTGAGAACGAGGTTGACCAGGAAATATTTAAAAGCTATAACTAAAATTTATAACACTAATTTAGCAGAAGATCATGGGAAGGTGGTTCCAAATTGTGTAGCTTCTGCAGTGCTGCTCCTGCAGGGATCAGCTTTGCCCATACAAATGAAGGAGAAGCCTCATCACATCCTGAAGTGTTTTTAGAACCGTTGAAGGTGTGGTGGGGTCTGTACGACATCCCTATCCGAGGAGGCAAGTGGCCCAGCATCATTGTTAACATACATTTAATGTCTGTGATGGTGAAGGAAGGATCTCTTTTGGAGACTGAGGAGAGGCACATAGGTACCACAAATAGGCTGCTTGCCCTCAAATGACTTGACCTGGAGGTGGGGAAGTAGGACTGAAGCCCTGTGACGCTGTGGCGAGAGCTCAGGCTCTGGAATTAGGTACATCTGGGTTTAAACCATGCTCTTCCGAGATGTATAGCTGTGAGCAAGTTATCTGATTTCAATAAACCCGAGGTTATTCATCTGTAAAATGGAAATGAAGATAATATCTAAGGTTATTTTGAAAAATAAGTGGAAAATGCATATAAGGCTCTAAGAACAGAGCTTGGCATGAGATAGGTATAAATTTTTTCTGAAAGAAAGAAAAATGGCACAAGAGACGGTAAGGCATTGTGTCAGAGATAATACAGGATTTCAGAGGACAGAGAGATTACTTATCACTAGTGAAGATTAAGGAAGATGTCACAGAAAAAAAAAAAGTAGTCTTAAAGGACAGTTGGAATTGTGGGTGGCTGAGAAGAAAAGTAAGGAAGGTATTCCAGAGGAAGGAATGACATGCACAAGGAAGAGGTGTGTTCATGGGACTGTAGGTGGACCAGGGGGCAAGGGTGAAGATGGATTGAAATATGTGGGTGCCCCTGGCAAAGTAAGCATTTGGCTCTGAATATTTGTTGCATGTTTCTAGTGGGAGAGTAAGGGAAGAATGATTGTTTGTTAGTAAAATCAGTATACCTTTCTTCATGTTTTTCTATGTTCAAAATCAGGTGTCCATTGTGTGTTTTGAATGTAACATAACATCTTAGCATATTTATCGTTGTCTTTCATTTTATTTATTTTTATTGTTGAGAGTATTACAGATGCCTCCCATTTCCCCCGTTTGCTCCCCTCCACCCGGCTCCCACCGCACCCCATGCCTTCACTTCACTATTGTATGTGTCCATGGGCTATGTATATATGCATATGAGTTTTTTGGTTAATCGCACATAATTGGATGCAGTCATACTCACCATGGATAGAGGTAATTTACATGGATACAGTCACATGGTCTCTGCCCAGGGCATAGTTTGCATGGATGGGAGGGGGTCTGGCTTATATTTCACTAGTGAGTAAGGAGTCTGAGGGTAGAAACCTGAGTTAACTGGCACTGTGTTTCTAATTTATTAGTGGTGTTTCAGTGCCCCCTATGGGATGGTGCCAGGGCAGCTGTTTCATTGGGTGTCTGTATAACTGGACACTGAGGATGGAGTGGAGTAGAATGTAGAGCTCAAAAGGCAG
>NW_005871049.1:12650278-12653065 GCF_000147115.1 Myotis lucifugus | reverse complement strand
TTATTTGTTAGACAAAGAGGTCTCTTGGAAAACCGTTAAACAAGTGCCAAGATGGAATTTAGAACATTTATTTGGTGCCAAAATGTATGAGAAAATGAAGGCAGGAAGCTCCATTGGTGGTAACTTTGGAAATACAGGTGTGAGGTTGTAAGTTCTGGCTTTGGATGTGAGTAAAGCAGGTGGAAGGAAACAGAGCTGCAGGCAACATGAAGAAAACACTGGTTGACTAGATGGCTGGCTATATCTATATCTATATCTATATCTATATCTATATCTATATCTATATCTATATCTATATCTATATCTATATCTTCAGGGAGTGAGCCAAGACAACAGAGATATTAAGTCACATTGACCTTCTAGGTATGTTTGTCACCATAGTCTATAACAGTCACAATTTATGTCTTCTTGCAAATACAATATAATAGATTATCATATATCATGGGAACTAAAGCTTAGATTCCAGATACAAAACTTGTTTTTTAAACTAAACCATACTCACTCTTTTTTTAAAAATATATTTTGTTGATTTTTTTACAGAGAGGAAGGGAGAGGGATAGAAAATTAGAAACATCAGTGAGAGAGAAACATCGATCAGCTGCCTCCTGCACACCTCCAACTGGGGATGTGCCTGCAACCAAGGTACATGCCCTTGACTGGAATCGAACCTGGGACCCTTAAGTCCGCAGGCCGTCGCTCTATCCACTGAGCCAAACCGGTCAGGGCCGCACTCATTCTTTTATCTCCTTTTTCTCATTGAATTAGCTCCAAAGTAAGAATTTCCTGTCTTTCGTTTTTTAAAAATTCATCTTTATATTGTTGAAAGTATTATAGATCCCCTTTGTTTTTTTCCCATTGACCCCCTCCAAGAATTCCCTGTTTTTCAAAACTTTCTGTTTAAGGCCCTTTCCTTTCAAGAAAATGTGTTTGATTGAAGATGTATTAAGTAATAGGTAAGTGGTTAAAACATCTGTAGGCTTTTAAAAAAGATTTATATTACTTCCCTAATATATGTGAAAATTAATTTAGACGTACTAATTCAGAACTTTTGATAATTTAGGCAGGGACAAATTTCCATTATAATTCTCCATGAAAAATGATTTTTCTCCCTTTTCCCTTTTTTTCCCCCAGAGGTGGAATGTTTAAGGTGGGATTGAATAAGAAAATAAATGGTTTATAGCATTTTGGAAAAGCAATTAATATGCTAATTAAAACATATTCTCCACATATACAGAAACTTGCCAATCTACAAATAGACAGAGGTTAGACTTATATAAACAACCTACTTGGAATAAAACTAATGAATACCCTTTCTCTGTTTTGTAAACAAATTAAAGTGTTTAAGGCTATATTTCTTATCTATTGTTTAATATGATCATTATTTCAAATTAGAAATAGCTTCATATTTTTATCAAGTGCACCCCTCTTTCAAAATATTTTGACAATTTTCTTTCAGCTGAATCTAAAGAATTTTTCCTTACATGAGCAGATCTCATGAAGCTGTTGTAGTTATGTGAATATATTCAACAAAATGCATTCAAATAGATATCTTAAAGGCTTATGCTTGGCAACACATATTTTATTGATTTAGTTCTAGTTAGTGATGTGCTGGAAAACAAACACCATATCTAAATAAAAATTCTTAATTCTAATTTTTATATAGTTCAGACTGATCTTTCTCCTACAAAGAGAATGAGTTAAAGAGCAAATATGACTATATTAGCAAAAAGTATATATTTACATGTTCACTTTGAATGCATGCTAACATTGAAAAAACATTTGTGCAGTACAGTGCACCTGTGTGTGCGCACTCACACCACACACAAACACACATTAGGGGTACAAATGTCTAATCACCCCAGTCAAACACATCTGATTTAAATGTATTCCTTCTGCTGAATGCCAGATATGCCATTTAGAATCAGGTGAAATGGGCCTCTTTTAGAAAGGTCCAGAACCAGTATCTAAACAGGGACTTCATATTTGTAGCTAGCATTAATGATTTTTTAAAAGTGGAGCATGGTGGAGAATAAAGACCGGAGTTTCTCCCTTTGCTCCTTCATCTCATTTAGTATCTACTGTGCCATTTTCATACATGCAAGGGTCAGGTTACCTTTTGCACTGGGAAACAAAGTTTTTAGAGTATGGAAGAACCCTTAAATAAAAGCATTGCCTATTTCCCCACCATCTTAGTTGAAAACAGTTTCTTTGGATAAGCAAAAGTTCATTAATTTCCTATACCATCTAGCCATTTGCTCAACATATGGTAAGCCCAGCCTTGGGGTGTATAAATTGTGGTAGTATGCTAAGAGACATTCTATCTCAAATGAGTTTAGGCTAAACTGATAAAATTCCTGTGATTCTAGCTACCTCCCTGGGTACTTAATACATATTTGTTGAATGAAATAAATGACTAGCTTTTGTGCATAAATTTCTGAGAATAATTTCTTTACTCCACAAAGGAGAACTTCTTAATGAAATGATGTTTAAAATCTATTATTATTATTACTATTATTATTACATGTTACAGTTGAGTAAGATAAGTGTCTAATGTAAAGATTCTTAAACATTGTTTACCTTGGTTAATTGAAGACAAAAACATTTTATAGGAAAAGATCTCTTGCTCACCAGAATTAAGAGACTAGGAAAAGGCTGGGAGAACTCATTCTACACTGAACTGGGCGAGGTCTAGGGAGGTGGGTCAGGATAGGGGAAACAGGTGATGGGAGTGCTGAAGGGAGGGTTGTTTGTTTCTAAGAAAAGGGTAGACACCTCGTGCCACAGATG